>NW_009613387.1:9807-27273 GCF_000690535.1 Cariama cristata
AAGATACAATCATGGCCACCATCGAGGCTGTCATACACATGGCTCGAGAGACTCCACCCCCACCACCTCCTCTCCCTCCTCCTCCACCTCCGCCCCCTCTCCCTCCACCCCGGACCCCCCGGGTTGGGAAAAGGAAAAGCAAGTCCCCACAGGAGGAAGAGGAAGATGTGAAAGTGAAGCGGCACCGGAAAGGTAGAGGGAGCGAAAGCGAAGGCCTTCCCTAAGGCCAACGCACCTCATCGGATGTCGGGTGCCAGTAGCGGGGCACACCGGGACTGAGGGACTGGAGACGCATGGTCCGCTTCACCCCCGCAGCGGCACCAGACTCACTCGTCCCTTCGGTGGCCAGAACCCATAGTGGAGAGCTGTGCCAACTGGGGTTCGCATCTTCCTCTTCATCGCTTTGGCCCCAACCCCCCCAGGAAAGAGGGGGAAAGTGCACAGGAAAAATAGGGGATAAGGGGGGCGGGGTGTGTGTGTCAAAGTTGGAGAGAGCGTCTGCTTTGCAGAGTTTCCAAAACTAATCAGCATCTCAGCATCACTGTTCTCATACCATACCCGGAGGCGGGAGGTCATCCTCGCAGAGAGCTGAACATTGTCACTAGGGCTGCATGCTCGACTCCAATTCTGTTTGACGGGCCAGGTGAAACTAAGAGTAACCATACCATAGTAGAAATCACTGTAAAAAAGAAAAAAAAAGAAACAAAAAAAAACAACAAAAAAATAGTGTAATTTTCTCAACTGTGATCTTGGTTATAATCTGTTTGATTTTTTTTTTTTCCAGTTTTATATACCTACCAGGCTTTGGGGCAGCATAACCCAAAATGCCTGACTCCTGCTAGAACTATATATTTCTTTCTCATTTACTTGCCTAGTTACAACTAGCTGCAATATAGGCAATAGAAAAGTAGAGCCTTACACACGCGCACACTCATTCCGAGTGCTATCCCAAGGAACAACAGAATATCACAACATTTAAAATGAGGTGTACATGGATATTCAGTTATGATAGCATGTTTCTATGAAGCAACTTGGCATTTTCAATGGCATGTGAAAAAGAGGTCATCTGTCAACCAAGTTGTTTTGATGCTCGGTACATATGAGTAGAGAACAGCAAGACACTTCTGGGGAATAGAGTTATAGTAAACATGGACAAAATCACCAAAAAAAGAATATAAAAAAGATAAAAGAAAAAAAAATAGGACAGAAAAAATAGAGTAAAAAAGACAGGGCCCAAACCTACCAGTTCTTACCACCGGCAATTCCCAGTGAAATTGATGGGAAACCCAGGATCCAAATAATTTGCATTGGATAGCAATGCCTTGATATGTTCTTTTAAAGAAAATAGATAAAGTAGATTGTTTTGAGAAAATAGAGAACAAAACCCTATGGAAAGTAGATTCTTGGCAATTATTTCTTAAAAAGTAAAGGAATAAGTGTTCTTATCTGAAAATAAAAATAAAAATGTTCAAAGGGTATCACCACTGCAATTGTATTAATGCCACTTTGGACATGTTCTCCAAGTTGTGGTTGCCTTAATAAACTAAAAAAAAATTTTTTTTTGTACATAATGTAATTATAAAGCTCTCAGTCTGCATGGATGCAAACTGTGTGTGACAAATCGTCTCTCTAAATGGTCAGTTCAAATTGTACATTTCTCATTCGAGTTGTACGTTAGCCATTGATTTAACTTGGGTGAAATACCTGAGCTCCATTTCCACACCCCAATTAAAAAGTTTAACTAAAACAAAGACTGAACGTGAAACTGTTTCATTGCAGTAACAATGCTTTTAAAAAATAAGTCAGTTGTTGAAATTTGAAATAGGTACTTTCAACTTTATTTCATTTTTTTTTTCAAATCCTTCAGTACAGTCAACACCTGGCATGGCAAGATGGATATTAAAATGGGAGGGGGGAGGGAAAATTCCAGCAAGGGAGTGGGGGTTGGAATTATTTAATGATTCACAAGCCAACTGCTATTCCCTTTTTTGAGAAATCTTTGAACTGGTTTATTGCCAAGCAAACTTCAAATAGCACGACACTAAAAAAAAAAAAAAAGCCAACAAACCCAACAAAAAAAGTCCCCACAAAAAAATATTGTGTTTCTATTCTGTTATTTATTTACAAAAATCATATCAAGACTATGGTGTTAAAGGGACACTGTAAAAATACAGCTCATTATTTTTAGAGACTGATTTTTCTTCTGTGATAGCACCTTAGCTTATTAAAACTGAATGCATTTGGGGTTTGGAATGGGTTGGGGGGCTGGGAGAGGGGATTTTTTATTTTTTTTTTTTAAAGACTGGAACAAATCTTGAGATCCTATGTCCTTAAAACTGATAAGAGGGATCATAGAATTTTGTTTCCAATTTGTTTTGCATCATTCATCGTACTCATTTGCGCTTTTTGCTTTCCAATTAATGCAGCTTAGAAATACTGGTCAGTTGCTTGTTTTGTTACAATCAATTCGCTTTTCAGTTCTCTTGAATTAGCACAGTGTTATTGACTGAAGTTGTAGGCCTGCAGGAAAAAATGCTTAAGCCTCCTTGAGCTCCTCCCTTCTTCCTTAAAATGTATTGAACTGAGGTTTAGTTGATTCAGAAATCTTTTTTTTTTTCCATCTCTCCTTTGGGCCTGAAAGTAGGTGACAGTGTCACTTAAAATGCAAGAAAAACTGTAAGTTTGGTGTTCCAGGTAGCCTATAAGCCAGACAACAACTTATCCTTAGTTTTATCCTCAGTGATCTCTTTATTAGCATTGAAGGACATTTCAATGTGTAGCGAGTGTGAGCAAAGGTCTGAAAGGACCAAATTCTGTCATTGAATGGCCATCGTGGCTTCAAGATGTGTCAGACCTTACAAAGTGCCGATAAGGGCTGGATTTGGGCTGAACCTTTCTGGATGCACTGGGATGCAAGCCCACCTGGGAAGGATCACTGAATGACTGCTGCCTCCCATGCTCCCAAGCTTCAGGAAAAAAATGCTCTCATCCTTCCAAAAAGTACTATCTAAAATGCTGCTAGAGGCATAGAGCTTAAGGAGAGCATCCACTCAGGGCGTACAACCCCATCTACCCTTCACCGAGCAAAACATATTAAGTCCTTTCAGTCCTAGAGAAACTAAGGGTAGCATTCAAGACTCGGTAGCTGCAAGCTGTCAGTGTAAGACGGGCTCTATCCAGATGCCCAGGGTTTGTTTTTTGCTGCAAGAAGATGCTGGTAGAGCATGGTGCTGTGGTACAGGCTTGGCTGTTTGTCCAAACAACAGCCTGATGCAGCCGGTCCTGGCTGGTAGGAAGATTAGCTTGTTAATTTGTATGAAAGCAGGCTGAAAATACTGTTAGATAACACTCAGAATTTGTGTTCTGTGTGTTGCATAGTCTATAAATATGATAAGCAAGTTGCTGACAGAATAATATTATAAGGCGATGTACTACATGCAGATCATAAAGGATTTAGTTTTAGGGCTTAAGGCTAAAATCCCACTCCTGCAGTTTATTACCCAACAATATTCCAGTAATGAGCTTTTTGATTTTTTTTTTTCCCCCTACCACTAGGAAGATTTACTGAGAAACTCTCTAAATTCTCTCCACAAATTTCCAAGAACTGTATAAAACTGGGTTGAAAGCCCTTTTGCTTATTAAGACCAAAAAGACCTTTCAAACACCTCTGCTGTGTCACAGATTAACACACATCTTAGTACACTTCAATAAAAACACAAAACAAAATCACATGGCTGTGAGCCATATGAAATGAGGCCATGGGTTTGCATCCTCTCTGTAGGTCTTGTATTTCTCAACCCAACGTAAAATCAGGAATGGGGACAAGCATGCGGGGAGAGAGGAAAAAAATCCAAAACAACCACTTGTGTCTCCAAGACCTTCATACTGCCAGTTTCTTGAGCCCTTCAATATTAAATTTTCTGTGAAGCACCTTGCACGTTTTTGGGTAACTGTCAAAAAAAAAAAGAAAAAAAAAGAAAAAAGAAAAAAAAAGTAAGATATGATATTCATCAGCTACTAGGGTATCCTACAGCATGGCCCATGACTCTCCACTTGACAGCAACACTTTGGACCATTTGTGTAGAATATTCTGTTTGTGTTGTTACATTTTTTGGGTAGCGTCTGGTACAGTGAGGTGTTGGTTCGTCACTGGGGCTTCTGAGCGCTACAGCAATATGACAAATAAACAGGAATCACTGTTCTGTACGCAAGGATTTCCCCACCTCTTATTTTCACAGGCCCTGATTCAGGACTGCACTTAAGCACATTTAAGTAGTATCCTGACCAGTAAAAAAGAACAACAAAAAAAGACAGGAAAACAAAACAAGACGATTTTCTGAATTGAGAAAACCAACATCATGCCCTTGCAATGCCTCTTCCTTCCATATCATCCAAAAACTGGGGTGCAGCAGTTCTGAGATAATTAGAAGCACATTTCAACAAAGGACACATATTTGAGATCTCCTTAAGATGCCTGCCTAGGTTGTATAAAACACTACGTAGAAAAAAAAAGAAAAAGAAAAAAAAATGTAAAAACATGAAAAGAGCTGCCAATTGGACAACATGGGGAAGCAGTTCAATCCCATGTTGGTTTGTTTTACTTTTCTTTTTCTTTATTTTTTTAAGCTATTTCTTAAATAATAAATGCACATGAAGTGTTAAATATGTATATACTGTATTTCAAAAAAAATTAAAAAAAAATCAAACAAATGGGGCACAAGATTGTTCTATAAGTCGTGCTGGCTAATTTTTAGTTTGTATTCATAAGTGGTTTTTAAAAGCCTTTTTTAAAGTGTAATTTGCATGTTCTACTTTGATTGTATGTAAACATATTTTAGAGCAAAAAAAATGTATTTGTATTTTATTGAATATAGAGGCAAGAAAAAAAAACTTGTACATTGTTTGAAATGTTCTTTTTGTAACAGTTTTTATTCATGAAGCATTTTTGTACATTTAAAAATGGATATGGACTTGATGTTCTTTGAGGCTTAGATACATCTGGCATGCTTTAATGTCATGCTCCTTCATGATCTTAGATGTTGGTTTTTAAACATTTTTTTCTAAAACAAAGCTCAGTCTTTTCGCTACCAAATCAGGTTAGCACAGTATAGAGCACTTAACTAAAAAAAAAAAAGAAAAAAAAAAGTTAATCCTATTCATATGTTATTCATTGTGTGAAATTAAAGGAATTCAATTCAGTCTAACATGAGTTGTGAATTCTTTTGTCTTATTTTCCATCTGTTTCCCATCACTAAGGAGTTTAATGGCTTTTGGGATACTAATACCATGCATTCACAAGCGCTCTTTATGGTAATGGAGAAAAACATGCTCTGGTTCTATTCTTTTTTCTTGTCTTTATTTTTTGTTATTTTTCCCAGAATATCCCTAAAAGTTAAAAATGGACTGTGCCATGGGCCCCATGGACAAAAGTAGGATTCACCCTTTGAGGCTGTGCGTATCACCAAATGAACTGAAATCTCTCTGGTCTAAATAGTGGCCCCAGGCACCAGTACGGTAGTACTTGCCACCCAGGTGGGATTTCTACTCCCAAAGCAGATGGATGGAGCATCACTCTACAGATCTCTACAGAGCAGGGAGTCCCAGGGGCTGGGCTATGGTTGAGGGGATGACGGGAGACAGCCCTCTCCTCGCTGAGTTTCAGAGATGAAAGGCTGTAGGCCAAGGGGTATTTTCCATTCTGTGAAATCTCATGCTGTGACTATGGGACAGGGAGTTGGTTGTAGCATGGTTTTAAGTTTCTTTTCCAAGTTGCTGCTGAGAATGATCGGCTGCCATTATACAGTGAGCCTCAACATGCACAAGTTTCTCTGCAGCAACGTCAGATTTCATCTTTCTCCTCCTCCTTAGAAAGGATCCTCCACCTTCCCCAATGGCTCAGCAGCCTGCGCATGGAAATTAATTCTTGTTTCCTGGAGAAGGCAGCGATGCTCAGGCAGGATAGATAATTTAGTGTCCTCTCATGTTCTTCCCTTCGGAAGCTTTGCAGAATGGGTTGGCTTGGTGGGACCAACTCCTCCAACCACAAAGACAACCCTTCTGACTGCTGTTTTCACAGCTATTGCTTTATGTTACTGGAGTAGAGCTGCTCCAAAGATCGCAAAAGTGATGGGGCTTTTTTCTTTCTCCTCTTTCTTTCTTTAACATATGCACAGCCCCAATTTTGACAGCAGTTTGCAAAAGTGCTGACATCTTCACTCACCGTTTTTATCAGGCTCTGTGATGTATAAAGCCACTGGTCTCCAATTCTAACCACATTTTTCTAAAAGGCCTGCGGTAAGACTCCTTTGGAAGCGTCTGTGAACTGTCAAGTTTCATGCTTGCTGTTGCAGTATCTCAGGACTGATCTCCCTTCCCGCCAGCTGTTTCCTTAGATTTACCTCCCACCACCACCGAGCTCTGCTGTACTTTTCGCGGTGTCACCTTGCAGGCATGATGGAGCAAGAGTTGGGGACACTAGGGTTTTGTCATTGGAGGAGGGTAGGGTACGAGGGACTCCATTTGCGAGGTTTTCATGCTTTCTTGCCTCTGATCTCTTTTCTTCAGCAGACTGCTGACACAATGTACAGTGTCAGAGCACCATAGTCCTCATCAGTCTCCTCCCGGGCAGAGAGGAGGCTTAGATCAGCACCCCCATCCGCTTTCTCAGGGCAAAGCCAGGCTCTTGCTAGGATCTCTCTGTAACTGTGTCATCCCTGGTAACTACTCCAACACTATCTGCTCCTATCGGTTAAACCACCTCTGACAAAAAACTTTGAAGATCTTAGAAACAAAATTTAGGAAATTCACAAGCTCTGGTAGGTTGTAACTTTTTTTAGGTACTCGTTGTTTAATGAGGTGTTGTTCTCTTGTCTCATTTTGGACAAGTTCAGTATTTTCCAAATTTACTTAGAATACTTTCATTATTAACCTCTACCCTGAAATAATTGAAAATAATAAAAACATCAAGTATTTTGGAAACAACTGGCATCAGAAATAATGCTCTTTTATGATTATCCTCCTTTTTTTCTGAGCATCCTTTGCTGATAAAAGTAGTGAAACTCTGTTCAAACCTTCTTTGATCGTCCTATTATTACTGGAATTTGAACTTAGGAGGGAATTTCATCCACCACCCTCAAGGTGTGCATGAGGAAATGAGTACTATCCCTTGGTTTGAAGTATGGTCTTAATTCGCATTTGATAGTGGAGGTTGTTCATGTCCCCTGGACTAAGGAGGCTGACCACGGTGACCTTAACTCATCCTCAGATGGCAGAGACAAGTCTTAACCTTAACCTCGCTCTCCCTCATGGTACCATTTCCCACCAGACTCCAGAGTTAGCTCATATATTGAGTTTATTTTGTGTCAAGGAAAGGTGGTGGGTATGCCTGCAGCTTGTATGCAAGTTGTGTGAGCTCACGGCACCGTTATTTGCTGTTCTGTAACACAAAGCATGCGCATAATTTTAGAACAATTCTACTGTCACAAAGTAGAAAAATTTTCTAGTGACTTTGAGGGGATCAATGACAGGGCCCTACTCAAAGCCCTTCAGTACAGACCATCTGGCAAGTTCTAGAAAACAAAAGGTAGCATAGCTGTCAACCTAAAAAGTATGTTTGGCCTTTTATCAGCAATTAACGAACCGCATCACTAGTGCACTGAGACAGAGGTTTCAGAGCTAATAAAAAGTATAGAAATCATGGTGAAGTATGGCATATCAAAGAATCTAGGCATTTTTTTACTGTGAACTGCAGGAATAACTGGTGTGAAAGCACCACAAGAGTTGTAAGAGGAGTTTAACAGAATGTTACTGCAATCACAAGTCATTTCATTACGACAATTAACTTTTGCTCTAACACAGAGTAAAACCCACTGATTCACATTCTCAGCTTATGCAGATCAGCACTATCAGTTTCAAATGTTTTAAAGTAGTTTACAGGAAAGAAAGATCTGGTTTCATTTTCCTTATGGAAAACATTCATCCCAAAGTAGCTCCGGAGTACCGCTAGTAATATGATGTAATACAAACTACTGTTATTTGCTGCCTGTAAGAAGCATCATATTGAGAATATAGACCTTTGTTAGAAATCACATGTTTATAAAACTAGTTCAGCAACACTAGTACCTGGGTCACCACGGTTTTATAAGAGCTGTGATGGAAAGAAGAGGGTAAAAGAAGTGGAGAGTCCTTGGGAAAAAGATGAGACATAGTTTTCTATGTATCAGGAAAATATTTGAGTATTAGTATCTACTTCTCGGGACTTTGTTGTACTTCAAAAAAATTCTGAAAAAATTCTCCAGGTCCTAGGTATCATGGAGTACATCAGTCCTGCATAAACCAAGTATATAAGAAGCCCAATGTTTCTTCTGCAGTGTTTGAAACAGATGTAGCTTGTATGGCATGTGTTTGCCTGGCGGGATTTATCAACCTCTGGATCTCCCCCAGTCGGTGATGCAAAGCACAGAACAGGGACCCTATCATCTCTCCATCCTTTTCCAGACGGCCTGCTCCAGAAAAGGGGAAAAATCACAGGTATAAGTGTTTGGGTGGTCTTGAGTATCTTTGAAAAGGCATGAAAAATTTCTTGCCTGCCTCCATTCTACTCCCACAAATGCTCATATCCGGCAGTTCTTAAACTGCTCCACAGATGTTATTGGTAAATAACGCTCCAATTGAATCAATAGAAGTTTTGTCATTGACTCAAAGGGAACAAAATTCCCTTCTGCGTCTCCCTGATTTATCATGCCACAATCTTATTTGTGGACTCAAATAGCTCTTAGTGTCTTCTACTTGCCCAATATTCTGTTTATATACTCAAAAAACAAGTATATCAAGCAGAAAATTAGTTTAAAAGGGCAAACTGTGAAAGCCTCTGCAAGGTAAAAGCAAGGAAGAGTGCACATGAAGAGCATCTGTGGGTGAGTGTTTTCAGAGCATGGCAAGAACACAATTAGAAAAGGGTTAAAAAGTGATCTCTGAAGGAAGCAAATGATGATGCAGCAGAGCTGTAATGAAGGTAATGACAAAGGAGGGCACTGCTTAGTTTTCTAGAACACAGGAAAAAAAAGCAGCACACTTGAAGGGGAAACGATGAGTTCAGAAACACAAAAGGACATTCATTGCAGGAAGGGAGAGGGAGAGGCTGGAGGATATGAAGATTTAGGTCATGGAGAGAGTATAAAAATGGATCTTGCAACAGAAGATGGAAGAGGCAGCCTGCTTGCTTACTGGGACTTTATTGCTGCTTTCTAAGCTGACGCAGCATTCATCATTTATCCTCATTAAACAGCTACCATCAGGGCATAGTTAGTGACCATTAGTCCTCAATTCTCTCTTAGACTGCAGATAAATAGATGGTTACTGCAAGAAGTAAAACTTTCTTTACTTGAATTATTGATACTTACAATTTCCCAAAATCCTGCTCAAGGATCAGCAAGTGACAACAGAGGTCTGACAATAAAGACAGCAGTTGTACAGAAGTCCGCTTACAAAGATGGGACTTCAAGGAGATGCCTTCTCGAGCATAAATGGACTTAGCTTCGTTTATTTCAAAGATAATATAATCATGTTTAGGTGCTGTTGATCCCATAGCTTCTCATGGACAATTTATGCTGATTGAACATCTACCCCAAGTATCCGAGGGTCAAATACTCCCACCTGCTGTGTGTCTCAGCAACTTAGTTTCTCATGGGCGTCCAAGGTGCTCAGTGCCCAAGGACAAGCCATTGTATAATTCCATTTGTTAGAGAAAGCAACTGAAACACTGAGAAAATGCAGCCCATATCGTTCAAGTTGTACAGTGCTATTGGGTACTTACATTTTGAAGTACCACACATAGCTCTGTGTTTTCTGGATGTTTTAAGAAGAGGCTACGGAATTAGTTGATGGGCCTATTAGAGACAAACTTTCCAAAATGTGGATCTTGGTAATTTTTGTAGAAGTGTACACAAAATAAAAATGAAGAATCTGGCTTGAAGCCAGCTATTAGGTTTTTGCTCAGGATGCCATGAGAAAGTTTTTTTTGTTTTGCTTTGTTTTCAAATGGTGTTTCATCAGAATGTTATCTACAGAATGGCCAGGGTGACCCTGAGGGACCAGATCCTATCAGCCAAGAATGACACTCCTTTTTCTTCCTGAAAAAAAGGAGGAGCAAAGAGGTATAGCCTGTCTGGGGTCTGAATTGCTGTCGTCTCAATTCAGAAAATCACGTTAGCACACACCTATGGAAATTCGGGACATAACATAAGTAAGAACTTGCAGTTAAGCTTTACTTTAGTCCCACTGACATCAATACGGTTTAAACACTTTAAAATTAAGTAGATGATTAATTGCTGTTACAAGAATAAGCGCTTACCTGACTTCCAATTTCAAAACCTAGTCCCATTTAGCCAAACTGAAGTTTAATTATTTTATTGAGTAGAAATCAGAATTGATCAACTCCTGTTTTATAACAATCTCACAAGGTGTTCCTAGCCCCAGGCCTCAGTTTATCATGAGTAGTGCTTGCATACATTGAAGGACTATTTGTTAACATTACCGAAAGGCTGTGAATTCCTTGCAGGAAAGGTGCAATTTGTACAAGAGAATATCCTTATCAAGACTTTCATGACAGGACTTTCTCTCCAAGTCAGCTTCTTTCCTTATTTCTTTTAACCATGAAAAATGAGGCCATGTCATTTACACAGCAAAGTGAAAATGAATCTTTAAACCAGGGCAAGGGTTTCTTTGTCCTTCTTTACTGCAGCCATATGTTTCTGTCCATCCTTCATTACCTCAAGAAATAACTTCAGATCCTTTCTTTTTTCAGCTTTCTATAAATAGTTCCAAAGCTCGTTTGTTCACATTGGGTGGGTTTCTGAAGATACTTGCTATGTAGTTTTGGATCAGTCATTTATTTATACCTTCACTGATAAGGGTGTCCCAAAAACTCTAGCTGTCTGGTCTGACTGCTTTGATATTCAGGTCATAGACTGGGCAAAGACATTGTGGGTGAATCACTGCAGGTGAAGCATAAAGTTTTGCTCCATCTGCCTTGGATCTACACACTGAAGAGGAAAAAGAGTATGAAATCCCTGACATGCCAAGAGAATCCTGAATTCCTTCTTGCTAGCTTTCTAGATGTGCATGTGTGGGATCTTTTGAGAGTTATTGCATGCACATAAATCCAATGGCCTTTTCCAGGCTTAGCCAACCTGCGTTTCTGCCTCTGTTCCAGGAAGTGGTGGCTTTGAAAGACCATATCAAACGAGTACACTGTGTTTCCTGCACATCCTGCTTTATTGGAGGTTAATTCCTTCTGACGCATGCAGTCTGCTGCTGCCAATTAAGTCAAATGTATTTTACGCTTTACTTTTCTGTTGCCTTACAGGCTTTTGCTGGAAAATATTTAATAAATAAAACTTGCCAAACATTGTTAAATGATATGGTCTGATGATTTGGAATAAGCACCCACACTCTAATACCTCAGAAGGGTTGAGAGAGGGGAGGAGGAAATTCTGGAATGACACGCAGCTGGATGCCAACCACACAGTATCCAGCCGCCAACCACAGTGTTAATCTCTTGCTAGAGGACTGTTGAAGAAGCAGAAAACGGGACCTCAGGTCAAGCAAGGCATATAGAGTTGTTTCTCATGCAGTGACACTGCAACGCGTTATTCTTTGGTAGAGGAGGATAAAAGCCAACTGCGCTGGAAGAGCGATACAGATACAGGACCAAATGGACTCTTCCATTGCAGTCCCATCTCTGCCACCTCACATTTTCTCTCTGTTTTGTCGTGGTTCCTGGGTTTATTCCTATTTTCTGTTTCTGTGTGGGATGTCTAAGTAATCTCTCTTACAAGCTTTAGAGAAACAGCTGGGACTGCTCAGGCTTAAGATCTGATAAGGGAAACTACATTCACTAAGGGTCAGCTGAAACACCGGGATATCCAAATTATGTGAAAACCCATCAGATCTGAATTAATTAGATTTATTTCACTGTTATTCTGTGATACCACTCAACACTAAGGTACTGCTGTGATAGGAGACAATCAGTTCAGTTTCTGGGTGAGATTATAGTCTAACTGGAGAAGAGAGGCAGCAGGTCAGAAGCAGCAGAAATACAATCAAGACGATGAAGCACCCCAGTGTCATTGACACTGTATATCAGTGACACAGCTGAGTACACAGTTTCAGGTTCCTGAATGGCTCCGTGGTTCTTATTCCTATTAGATTACTTTACTAGTAAATTTTAGAGCAGCTTTCAGATACAAAATCAAGACCAAGGGAAGACAGATTTCTGCTCCCTTTCTTAGATAACAAAAGGAAAATCTAGCACCTGGAAGCTTCCTGTATAGTGACTGCAGTGTACTTTACACAAAATGACAATTTTAGATCTTCCATGGCAGAAATCACGACTGCCAGAGGCACTAAACACACTGCCCAAAGCACTTTAACTCAATGAGAAAACAATGGTTAACTGCATTCTGCTTGCAATTCCATATAAGATCATTCCAAAGGATGTTCACGACAGGAGTCTTCTGGAAAAAAAGACTTGTCAGTGATAGGAGCAGCTTAGGTAATTATGGGAAAATTCTTGATGCAAAGAAAACAAAATTCTCATTTTGTTGCCAGAGATGGGGTTGATGGTCCAATTAGAACACAGCTTGGAGAAATTCAATGCAAATTCATCATATGTCACACTTGAATTACATAGTGGCAGCTTCAAAATAGTTCATCAGCATCAGCTTGGGAACTCAGCATCATAGCTAAAGTTGATTTTTAAATTTAAACAAATTCCCTGGCAGTGACGTACCTTCAGCAGTGGTTGGTACAGATAGGCAGCTAACGATGAGAGAAAGAGGCAATCAGCACTTCTTTTATTCAAAAAGGTTCCTTTTCAATCTTTACAGAGGTATGTCAGAAGGAGCCAAGATACTTACTCAGAAAACACGTCTGTCCACTGCTTCCTGGGATTATCAGTTATATTCCATTTGGGAAATAAGTGAAGGGAAAATGCATGTGCTCTTTGACAACAGCAACAATAGTTACTGTAGATGATTTTTTAATTCATTGACATTAACCCACCAAAACGAGGTGTCTTTACTTTCAAGTTATTTTGTAGTTGGTTCAATTTGTTAAGTAACTAGAAGTACGTGATGAAATGGAAGCCACACAGCAAACTTGTGCTTGCTCTGCGGCAAAACTGCTTCTGGTTTTGTCGAGCTGACTGAGGGATACATAAACCCCTGTTTTCCTTCAATGTGTCTTAGATGTTTATTAACCTCTTTTAATGTTATAGTAAAGGCTCACTATGTTAGTAAGCTCTGCCTGCTGAATTTCTGAATTTAGTTAAAAGGTTCTGATTTTCTGTCAGTTCTAAATAATTCCAGTGTAATGGACAGAATATATGTCTAATATGATCTAGTTAGCTGCATAGAGAGCTTGGTGAAATGACCACAGGCTATGCAACAAAAGAGCTGGCTCTGAAATCAGAAACGATGTAATTATGTAGTTAATTATGTCACCTAAGGGACAGAGTCATGCGGTCTGGTTGTATTGTTGTTAGATCTAAACTAATGTCTCTGCACCAAGGTGTATTTGGGTTGACACTGTCTTGGAGATTTTCGATCGTTGCTGCTCAACAAACATACACGTATGTTTACGTATATGTATGTTTACTTACAAGCAGATTTAGAGTCACGTCGTCTCTCATAGTTTATATGTAAGACTAAATTGGACCTAGAAATAGAGTGCCATGATATAAATTTACCTCTGTCGTGTGCCATTGTTCTCCAATACTCTCATTTTCACTCCTTACCGCTTATGTTTATTCCACATATCCAGTCTTATAAATATTTCTTCCCCTCCTTTTCATCCCCTTTACCAGCTCTAATTTCTTGTTTAAATCAGTTCTCTTTAGTAATGGTGAAATATGCTGCAAAGCAAGAGCAATTGGTTGTTCCCTCATTCTGGCCCACAAGTTGTGTTCAAGTTGATTGAGAAAGGCATTTATTTGCTATAGTTGATCCCAATTTTATCTCATTATGTTTTCTATAAGCAAGTCAGATTTTTGGTAACATTTTTATAGGAAGAAACGTAATGCTATTTTGGGGAATAATTTATGACCTTTGAGAATACTTTCTTTCTTTCTTGATTTTTCAAGGAAAAATGAGGGATGTTCATGGTTGTCGAGGGATGGAGAAAGAAAAAATTTGTAGCTGTTTTCTGAGAGAGTAGCTGGCTAAGTTGGTCACATAGGTGCTAGTGAGTCAAGGTTGAATTATCATCAGAACACCAACAAGTTTTTTTATAAACGTTTCTTTAATGTTTAAAGCTAAAGTGACTAATGATACCATGTCCTTTTTAAAATGGAGAAAGGTCCCATGACATTGCTCAAAAACAGGTCTCTTAAATATTTTCTTAGTAATCTCTGTTAATTACTCTGATTATCGCATTCAACAGTACAGTCATTTCTGTCTTGAGCAGCAGTACTGTGAGTTTTCATGCGTCAGATGCCCGAATCAGCTCCCAAAACTTAGACCATGAATCAGCACAATGGAGGTACAATAATTTGGGGGAAGGAGGGAACCTTTGAACAATTGCACTGATAAATCATGAAATACCTCTGTGTGGGGAGAGCTACTGCTTTATATCTGCCACATTAAGATCAACAGACCTCGATGACACCCCAATCAGGTAGATATACCTTGAGACAATGCACTAGCTGCATCCCTGTAGAGTCTATTTTCTTTTGCTTCTGTACAAGATGAACAGAAACTGCAAGAAAGAATAAGAGGCTAGCAATGACCCTGAAGGTGTACGAGGGCTGCATGTACAGGTGAACATTCTCTTACAGGTGTAACACACAGAGATGTCAGAGATGTGTCATATAGGTCAAGTGAAAAAAAGAAGTGTAAACTTTTTTTTGGTTAGATGAAATTTAAGACTACGTGGCACGAGTGATCCAGGAACCAGTTCATCAGCCTCACGTGTATGCCTTTAGGAGACCTGACAACATTCATTACATCCCGAAATTAAATAATGGTGCTGAATCTGCAATTATATTGAAACCTGTAAATTCAATTAAAGGGAAGAAGTATGTTTTATTTGAATGGCTTACTTGGTGTTTTTTTGGTACATGTAAGTAAGAACATAAAGAGAAAATGTCTGTGAAATAGCTCTTTGTTTGGATTATGCTGTGTCAAGTGAAGAGTACACTCAGAACCTTGCATTGAATCAGACACTACAACAGAACTCATAAAGAAGGAACAAGCACTCAGAAGAGATGTGGTTTTTTGCTCCAGATTCATCACTTTTCCTCATTTTTCTGTTATCTTTTGCATAATTTGTATTAGTCCATCCCAAAACACTTAGCTTATTGTCTCATTATACTGGACAATGTATAATTATATAGTCCTCCAAAGAGCAGTGGTAAACTTAGAAATATCAAGTAGCTGCATTTTAGAAGAGAAAGACTTAGGAAATGGGATGCTGGAAACCTTCTCCACTCTTCCACAGGACAAATTATATACACCTAGAGAAAATCTAGAGTAATCCTGGGACTTAAGTCCTTGGCAAGGTACATCCTTCCAAGCCACCACCTCACCCTAACCATCCAGTGGTTTCCATTGGTTTTAGAAGCTCCTCAGGTTTGCAACACTGGATTTCAGCACATCCCCACCTGGCTGGTCAAGCTTCATCTACATTCACAGGCAAGCTCTTTCTCTCCCTCATTTGTTTTAGTGGTTTTTGGGGGTTGATGATTTTGTTATATATCTCTTAGAGCAGAGATCTGTCAGAGGAAGTTTTGTCTACTGCTTTCTTTCAAAATATGATAGAGGCCTGGACGTTCTTTGGCATGTCAAGAAACCGAGTGTGAGTCTGTCACTTCTCTTTTCTGGTGGAAGAGTCTAGCCATCAAGTTGGTGTACAAACACATGGCATCAGCTGCAGCTGCTGTTACCGCTTCCTTCCATTGTATAGGAAAACAGTTTTCTTGGTTTCTTTCCACTGGAGGTTCTGGGCTTTGATCAAAGAGCGGTGGGCAGTGTGTCCCTGAAGCTCCGACTAAGATAACTAAGATGTAAAGACCGCGGTGTTTTTTTCAGACACGCACCAGCCCTTAGCAAGTTTGAAAGCAGCTAACGCTAATCATCTCCTCACTCTGCTTTTTGCAGTCAGTTGTGTTTCAAGTTGCCTGGATCTTCCCATGCTTGCATTGGGAGTTTAGGTGCTCACTTTGAGATTGCAGAGTTGACTTCAGGAAGCAGATACTTTGAAAAGCTTTTGCATTCTTAGCATCTGCTTAGCCATTTGCAGCTGCCATTTTACTGCGGGCCTTGAGGGTAGATCGGAAGGAGAAGAAAAATGGCTTTCAGGATGGATTAGTTTTGGGAAGAGTATTCTGTGCCAAGGGCAGTGCAGAAAGAAGTAAACATTCAAGCAGACAAGGATGACATCATTTATTCAGTGGAACTGACAGGGGCAATGTGAGAAGCTGTAAAAGCAGATAAGAGGACTGAGCTTTGAGGGCAAGGCACTAAAACCGCAGAAGAGAGAACTAAGCAGCAACATTTGTCTTTCTGTGTCTACACTGTGCCTATCCAGGCTACATGCCCCCAACTCGAAAGTGTATATACATGCATTCATACTGGAATATCATCTAAACTGTGTTGTTCATACTCTCTTCACAGGGTCATCTTGATGCTCAGCTTTCAGAAGAGTGGAGGAGAAAGAAGAAACTTTCAGCTATAGTTTTAGGACAAAAACTTCATTGTAGGGATGTGCAACATTGAGGCACTACTTTATGAGTTAAAATCAGAGGTGGAAAGAGGTTTGATGAAGTGGGTCTAATAAAGATACCTGAGTTTGGATTTGAAGGGAGAAGTGGCATTTTCAGAATATTGCATGTCTGTGGCAAAAAAAGGAAAACAAAGGATTGTCCACAGAACTAAACTGTAATTTTCTAGAGAATAAGGATAGTTATTTTACTTGCGGCTGTAATAAGTTTCAAGTGCCAGTAAGATCAACAGGAGAAGCTGGAAAGAGACCAGCTGGAAGATGAGGCCCAAATATGGAAAACTGAGAACAGGACTAATTCTGTAAGTCATGGATAAAAGCTGTCATGAGTAAAAGTGATCTCTGTGCAAGACTTGATGTTTCTCATGGAAACCAGCTCATTTCAGTCCCTATTGCTCCAAGTACTGATACCTCCTCACCTACTTGTGCTGCGGTACATGTTGTCTCTAAGGCTGGTTTTGTTTTCTTCTTTAGTCCTGATCTTTTTTCAGTAATGGAGCTTCTTTAAGTTTCAGATTTTTGGATCCTTGATTCAGCATTCATATTGTTTTAGATATGCACAATTATTTTCAATGTTTGTTCTAAGTAAAATACTATTAATATCCTATGGAAAATCCATTTAAGAGCCAATGATTTCCCTGATCCTTAAACGGGGGGGGGGGGGGGAGAGAGTTTTATTTTATTTTAACG
>NW_009613387.1:27304-45205 GCF_000690535.1 Cariama cristata
ATATCATGTTAAACTACCAGTAGTAGTACCAATAGTAACAATCTTGATTTCTCCTTAACTCTAGGTACTGCAGTATTCAATTAAAGAGTAAAGTTGGCCTGGGAGTTTCGTGGAATGGAGAGAAGCTCCTCTGAATGCTGACTTAGAATCCCGGTGATCTGGATTGCTTGTTGTTCTCATCTATTAGAGGACACATCTGATCTACAGCCTCAGTCCAACATCTGCCCCAAAAGAAGGACAGTAATGTAGAGTTTGGGTATTCACAGTCCTTGGCTATTCTTCAAACCTGAATAGCTCTGACACATTGCTTCCTTCTACGATCTGTACATATTCATCCAGTGCTACAATTATTCATTAATTTCCAGGGGAAATTAGTCACTTTTACAACACATACCTAATCCACTACCCGCTTTCTGCCTATAAAGAGTTGGCTGGTTGCACTGGGAAAGATGGAAAGTGAGTGAAAGAAGGGACTCTCTGGACACCAACATACTTGAAGCATACTTAACAGAGATGACTCCTGGGCAAAGCTCTTTCCTGCCACAACCCTGAGAAGAGGGAGCACCAGTAAACTGGTACTTCTTCACAGAGGTTTTATCTGACTTTTCATTAGAAAACAGAAATTTTGTGTGCTTGACCAAATGTAAAACAGGTTATAAACACAGCTCATGAAATGTGCCTGCTATTATAGCTGTTGGCTGCACATAGACTTCTTCAATCACACCTTGTGAGGTATTTTTCTGGCAGAGTGGGTGGGTTTTTTCTTTCATTTTTTTTTTTCTTTTTTTCTTTTTTTTCTTAAGCTAATATGAGAAAGGAGGAAGGATGAGGACTTGTCGGAATCATGCACTTGGTTTTCATGAGAGGGTCTCCTGTCAGTTTGTGGGCTTAGAAGAAGTAGCTTTTTCTCATCATAGAAGCTGGATTTAAGGATTAAAATGAAGTTTGGGATGCAAACCTTCTTACACATGGCAGTAAAAACTGTTCTTTCCAGTGAAAATGTTACATGCACACAAACATGCACTCACACATGTCCAGTATACAAGACAGAAAACAGCCATTGTATAAAAAAAGGAATTTATCTTCCCAAAGTCTCACTGGAACATCACACTAGAAGCCCTGCTTTATCCATAAATACCATTGGGTGGAATAGACTAACCAGTATACTGTGGTAGTCTGTATATCATAATTCACATTCTGGCAATTTGTGATGGTCTTTATTATCTACTGAGTCCTGTCAATGCATATATATATTCATAGAGGATGATTTCAACAGCTTTTGTAATCTTGACAGGAAAATAAACAGTTCAGATGCAAGATAGGCTAGGTATTAGACAGCCCTGCCCCAAAGTTTTTGGACACTTCTTGTGAACGGATAGAGGTGACTACAGACTTCTCAGTGAGAATTAACAGTTGTGTCACTCTTATAATACTTTCACATGATAGAGTTACAACTATAACCGTTGTTTTCTGTTTCTTTTCTAATTTCAAGATTTCCATTAATTTCAGTAACAAAAGATTCTCCAGGTTGGAGGATAAGACATTTTCTTGTAGAGCGTGTTGGTATGTAAGTACATAGAGAAATACGGTGTAAGTGTGCAGTCAGAGGAGATTTTCCTCAGTAGGCACAAGTGGTGATCATCCGCTGATTGTTTCCTTTGCAATCAGGCTGGGAAGAGAAAGATTATTTTTTTACAAGTTTGTATGATATAATTTAAGTATATATATAATTTTTCATGTTAATGCAAAATCCACCAAAACTAGAAATGAGGTGGTTTAGGATGTTGGTATACTTCTTACTGAGTAGTATTTGCTATTACACTTGTTAACTTACCTTGATTATCTGTTGTGGCTGGTTCAGTATGTCTTTTACCACCGCAGCAAATATTCTTAACTGTGATTTAAAGAAACAACAACAGCCTCTGTGTTTGTTTAGATTTTATGGCCCATTTATTGTTTCTCATTCTCCTAACTGAAGATAATTATTTTTTAATTAATCATGTATAAACAAAACATATCATCTCTAAAAATGAGTATTAAAAAAACCCCATTTATAATGGCAAATGTGCATATGCTGAATTGCAAATCACATACTCTGATTATTTAGTTATATTGACCATATGGGGTTTTTTTTTGCCTATTATTTGTTCAATGCACTACGGAAAGGAGGGAAAAGGTGTTCAAGGTATCAATTCAACATTGTTTTGTTCCTGTAGAAAAGGCCAGGGAAAATAATCTGGCAACTTGCCTTGACATCAACCATCTGTAAATTCATCATTTTTTGGCTCTGTAGGTAATTTAGTTTCAGCCAAAATGAGCATTCTCAATGTTGACAAATGGTCTTGCTACATTTTCCCAACAAAAGTAGTTTTGTAGGAGATTTGACCTTATGGAACTCTTGTTTCCCTTGAAAAAACTAGAAGCACAAGAAAAAATCTTTATGATTAATTGCCACTATTGCCACTTTTTCAGCTATTGGTTCAGTTAAGAACATGACAACGGATAGTTTCACAGCACTACTACAGTTCAGTAACTGATTCGTAAACTCTAGAGAGTTTGAATATGCATTTTTATAGGAAACCTTTTCCTTGGTGAGGACTGAACAAGATTTTCTGACACGTTTCCTGGCTCTCCTATTAAAGTATGCATTACTTTTGTTCCATAACCACATCACATCTCCAAAATATAGTAGGGTGACAAACTATACACATACAGGACTGGGATCATATTCAGCTTCTACACTGTAGGGTCTCCATCTTTGATCTAATGTCTCACAGAAATTGTTAACTTCTGCTGAAAGGTTTCTCTCTATAAGAGTGCCTGATTTCTCATTTTACCATTATAATTATAGAGTTGAGGGTAAAAAAAGCATCACAAAAAGACTGTATAGTCCATTCCCTTGCTTTAAACAGAACTATATCCATTATTTCATTTATGCAGATGTTTGCCTAACTTCTTATTGAAGATTTTCACATCATCTCTAGGTAATATAATACAGTAACAAATCCCCTAATAGTATTAGACTTTCAAAAATCCTGCTGTTGTTTCAGCCAATTGTTACTCTTCCCAGACCTAGGAAACAGGGACAACAATTCTCACTTTGCTTCCTCCTAATATAGTGGGTTTTATGTTTGAAAATGGTTATGAGGTCTACTCTAGGTCTCTTTATAAATTAACTAACTTCAGTTGTTTCAGTTTTCCTCAGCTCTTCCAAAGTCTAAACCTCAGATAATTTCTGTTACCCTCTCCTGAATTTCTTCCAGCTTCCACCTGATTCCCAACTTTCTTAATTTGTGGTGCTCAAAACAGAACAAAATTGTCCTACTGAAATTTCAACAATGTTCATTGCATATGCTAATTTCTTCTATTTATGTATCCCAATAAGGTAGTGTCTTTTTTAGCACCAATGTTGGTGTTGATTTTGTTCAGCTTGGTATTTGCTGTGACAGATCTTTTCTACAGGGCCATACTAGTCGTTGTTCATTCTGAAAGTTTATAGATTATTTTCTTTTGCACAGTTGTTCCCTATTCTTTTGACTGAAGTGTATCCTATTTCTCCAGGTCATTACATCAATTTTTACAAGATCAGCTTGAATCCTAAACCTCAGGGAGGCTTGCATCCTCCGTTTCTCTTCAGTTTCACATCATTTGCAAGTTCAATAGGTATACCTACTCTTCTATAATTCCAGTCCTTCATTAAAGTATTACAATGCTGGGTATATCCCTGCAGAACTTGACTAGCAATTAATCATTGATAACTTTTCAGTTCTGCACTCACATCTCAGAACTTTTATTGGACTGTACATCCTTATTTGCCTTTAAAAAGTGTCGTGTGTCAAAAGTACAATTACATCTCGTACCTGTCATATACCAGTGTGTCACAGCGACTAAGTGTAAACACAGTCTAGGTCTCACAGATAGAGTCAGACTTTGGAAGATAAGAAATTTCAGTTCATTTCACTCCAAGATTAGCAACTTTGACACAATTGTAGACTGACATGACTGTTTCAAAGACATTTTGAATTATTTTTATTGGAACATTTTCCTGCTCTCATAGTGAAATGTATAGCAAAGTTGGCATAAAACTTATGGTTTAACACATTATCTAAATGAGTTTGGAGAAAGCCTCGTCTTCTAAGAAATCTTTTATGTGCTTGACCAAGTCTCCTTCCTGATCAGTTCTGTTTTATATGTTCTCCAGAAGATTTGGTTTATGTTTATGTGCTTCATTCTCCAAGATATATCTCTTCTCTTATTCATGTATCTTACTTGTGTACCTTAACCTCCCTGCTTAATAGGTCTGGACCAATTCTCCTTTCAGTAGATTTTCCTTCAGTTAAGTTTCTTCTAAGTAACTGTACTTTCTCAAGTTGACTACATGTCTTTCAGACAGTATCTGCTTTTAGAATTGGTAACGCTTGATGTTTATAGTTGTTACTAAGGAAGCGGTAGGATTAGTATGCAGAAAGGCCCATGTTTATACTTATGCCTGTGGGAAGGAAGGTCACTGCTGGCTCTCTGATGGTCCATGAGTGAAAAGATGTAAAAAGATCACACCTGCAGGAAAGTGTGGACAGGACAGCTGACGAAAAACTGACCAACGAGGTATTCCATCCCATCCACATCAAACTCAGTAAAAAGCTAAGGGATCCTGGGGGTCAGTCCTTCTTTTTTCATGGCCAGTATCCCTGTGGGACTCTGCTTGCTCTCCTCCTCTGATCCCAACCTGTATATTGCTGAATCTGGTTCCTTTCTGCTGCTCAGTCCAGTTCAGGGTATTCAGGTGCCTGCCACACCATGGCAGCAGTGCAAGCCCCTGCAGCACATGATCCCGTGTTTCTCACTGGGAAGCTCATTATTGGTTTTGTATATTTTTATTTCTATTATTAGTAGCATTAATATTATTATACTCTTTTTCATTGTTATTGTTTTATAAGCTTATTTTAATTTTCCAACCCATAAATTTGGTTCTCTTTTCCCCTTTCCTCCCCCCTGTGGGGAAGGAAGGCGTTAATAGTAAAGATCCGTCATTCGCTTTAATTGCCAGTCCAGCCTTAAATGGTGACATGTCTCCTGCTTAATACTCAAAAATACATATTGGTCATAAGATTTGATGTAATGTTGCATCAGTTTCATGGGGTTCATGCTTTGCCATCAACAGCCTAAAGACATTATTTCAGAGATGTGCAAAGGAAGATGTTTTCAAACAAATCATCCTAAATATTTGTTCTTTTTCCTTGGTCCATTGGTAGCTATCAAACAAACTGGTCTCAATGCTATGTTTGGCTCAGAAAGTACCTTAGCAAGCTAAATGTTTTTTTTTCTACACTTTTTCCTTAGGTATCTGTTAGTAGGCACTGTTGGAGGATAATTAGTGATTCACTCAATACCCATATACGCCATACAGATTTGTAAACTGCTTTTCTCAGACTGCGCATTTCTTAATATGGCACCTATGGAGTTTCCAACAATAAAGTGATTTTTCCAGCAACATAAAATTTCAGTAGAGAGTAGTAACAAGGAACATCCTTTACAAATTCATTTTCAGTCTAAACAAGTTCCCTGCTAACAAGCTCCTGTGATTAGGTGCTTGCTCATTTGGACTGGGGAAACTGAAATGGCCATGTCTGAATGCCATCATGTCCTTCGCTTTTGAGGTGCAGATTAGCATATCTATCAGACCTCATCCAAGTTAGTCATCTAGGCAGAGATGTGGTGTGGGTTCATTTTTATGCACAATAAAACCAGCTATCTGATGGCAGAAAAACTAAACAGCATTTTACTTCAGAGTAGTGCATGGTAACTTAGCGATTTCCAAATCCTTCACCTTTCTGCTTCCAAGGGGACTGTTGGTTATTTCAGATCTTTTCTTGGTTATGATTTTCTTCTTTTGTTGTGCTTTTTCACAATGTGCTTTGCCTACTCGTACGACAACTTCCCTCTCAGCTCTTTTAAAAAATTGCGCTTGCTTGGCCTTCCTCATCCTGATGATTGTTGTGTTTGGTTCTCATCTCTGGTGGGTAGTGTGGAACAGCAGCCGTGAACAGCAGACAATGCTGTAAGACTTTCCTTTTACATACTGTCCTGCTTAGCCATACCTTCGTGCTCACTTCTGCCACTAAAACTCCAGTTTAATAGTAAATGAAGTATATTTCTAAAACACTGCACATTAGCTGCATAGTTAATATTGCAATTAGATTTTCATCATACACCTGGAAGAAATCAGAGCTATTAACTTCTTATTTTCCCCAGACATTCAATTTACGTAAGACTGAATTAACACAAAATTCTTCTTCAAAAGACTCTGTAATAAATGTATGAGAAAGTGCAGTTTAAAATTTGCCCATAACAACACTTTCATTATTTACGAAGTTCAGTCTTTACCCACAGCGAGTATGGATAATAAACCACTGGAATACCTTGGCCAGGATGAAGGAGATTTTCCTCTGTTAGTGGTTATTTTGTCAAGGTTTTGACAGCAGAATTTAGAGCCTGATTTAAGAATTACTAAGTAACTCTACACAACCCATGGTAAGCAAGAAGCAGATGAACCCCATCATTCTGTTTGGCCTTGAAATTTATGATTATAGAACAATTAAAAAAAAAATAGTCTTGTGCAATTCTTCCATTTTGTTCTAAGGAATTTATTATCCAGAATAAGGATCCTGAAATGTAGGGAACAGACCACAAACAAGCACATAAATTTCTATACAGGCACTTCCCTTCTGCTTTACGAACCTGCTAGCCATGTCTTTCTCAGTCATTGGGGTGTCTCTGTGCCAACTCCTACAAATGCTTCCAGCAGAAAGTACCATTAAAAAGTTATAATAAATGGTTTTGTTTTCCTTAAAACAACCTTAGAAGCTAGAAACAAGCTAAATACTAATTGGTATTTGATGAGCCACCACTCTGCAGACTGATGTGAATACTCCTCAGACATTAGATTTCTGCGGACTGCGATCTGTGAAGTTCAAAGATGTCAGACATAACATCATACCTTAGTTCACCAGTAATTTCAGGGCTGCAAGTTACTTGGGCGATGTATGATAACATTCAATTGTAACAGTCAACTGCATTCATCACTATTAGGTGTGAATTCAACCCATTATCACTGACTTTTCAGCCTTCTCCTTAAGTCAGTTAAAGGAAGGGCTTAGCCATACAGAAACGTTAAAACCTACTGCCTTGTGTCCAAAGGAAACAGTACTATCCTTAGTTAAGGTTGACCAATGCTCTGAAATAGCTCAACCCCAATATCAGAATCATAGAATCATAGAATGGTTTGGTTGGAAGGGATCTTAAAGACCATCTTGTTCCAATCCCCCTGCCATGAACAGGGACACCTTTCCCTAGACCAAGTTGCTCAAAACACTATCCAACCTGGTCTTGAACACTTCCAGGGAAGTGTTTTTCCTAACAGGAAATCAAAGAGGTGGCTCTATGATGTATAAGAAGCATCTAAGATCTAAGGAAAAATTAATTCATCTCAATCAGAAAAAATAAACAAAACACAGCACAAAACCAAGGCACGTATTCAAACTGGTGGAAATAACATCATTTTATAAAAACAGATTTGGTTAAGAAATAAAGCTTTATCTAAGTTATATTATAGTGTTGTTAACACAACACTATGATTCTGCGACACCATTTGTAGGCTGCTTTCTGGGTTCATACAACTCCTCCCTGGTTCTGGTTTCTGGGTTCATACAACTCCTCACTGGTTCTGGTGAAAATTCAAAACAAGCGCATGCTTCCAGTTGGCAAAAATCAGACCGAGGGACAGCCAAAGCATAGAAATGCAGTATCCATGTAACCAGCTGGAGGTGTGAACACACTGGAATTTACACTAGCAAGTGTATTGTGAACACAGCTAGGGAAGTCTATTTAGAAATAGCCATTAATAAAAATAACATGGGAAAATAAAACATAGCAATTTGATGTGAACCATGTGCCAGCCCTGGCTTGCACCGCTGTTTGCCGGCGCAGAGTCCAAGGCTACGGCTGCCGAACCGCATGTGGCTCTTCATTGCTCAGCATGGGGCTCTTGCTCAGGTCTGAGCAGTCAGTGTTTTGCAGCCACTGCCTGGAGGAAAACCAGGCAGTCCCAAGGAAAGATTCAAAGAGACAGCCTGAGACATGTGGAGGGGCACAGGAGGGTGGCAGTGAGTGATGCTGACGGAGCTGGATGGAGCGAAGCCAGTAGTAGAATGACAATGCTGTATCTCCAGGACAACAGGAACTGCCATCCAGCCTGGCTCTTGCAACCACTGGACCTAGTAACCCAGTGGCAAGCCATGCTGGAAAGAGAAACACATCAGCTTCATGTTTCACCCCTAAATTCAGCCAGTTTTCACACCAATGGAATTAACACTGGCGTGAAATGAGGCGTCCAGGCACAGTGAAGGCGCGCGGGTTTGGAGCGGTCCTTGTAAACCTCCCTGCAGGACTTGGTTCAACCAGCACTGTTCAGCCACATATCCGAACCAGGGGCATGAAACATGATCGGATTGTTATTCTGGACTTGGCAAAGCAGCTAACCATGCGCTTAAATTAGTTTGTGCTTTAACTTGCACTTAACCGCTCAGCTGCACTGCGGGCTTGGTGGTGTCAGGAATTGCAGTATTTCCTCCAGAAGCCCTGCACCATGCCTCTGGAACAGCTGTGGGATTTCTCTGGGCTCCTTACTTGGAAGGGACTCTCCTTCCCGTTGCTCCCAAACAAGCCGAATGGCTGAAACTGAAACACATTTGCAGGCTCACATAGATAAAGAGATTGCTCAGAGTCTTCCCTCTGTCCTAGGCACGGAGACTGTCATTCCCAGAACTGCCACTCAGGCGCTTTACAGCAGCATTAAATTCACGCTTTAAAAAGAGAGAATGAGTGATAAGACAGAAGTCAGGATTTTAGAATGCAGTAAGTTTTTTTTTTTTTTACAGTAGTTGCCTTAACAGCATCTCTTACTCCCACCCTCTCCCCGAATCTTTCTGCCTCCATGGGTGTTCCCCCCTCCATCTCCAGGCTCTGCCTTTGAGTCATATCCCCTGTGAGGGTCTCCAACCCTCCATGGTCTCAGAAGTCACAGACAGATGGTCCCACCAGTGAAAGCAATGAGATACAGCCCACAGCATGAACGCTGAAAACAATATCCAACAGTGTTGATCAGTTGTGTGCTCCCAGGGGTGATTTTCTGTAATATTTCTGTTTCTCTGCTGTGCTCAAAGCATCCTGAAAGCGTATAATCACTGGCTTGGTAGTGACCTGTCGGAATGGAGGTGGGATTTATAGCATGGGCGTTTCAGAGAGAAGATTGGAATGGAGAAAAATCTCCTGGGTCATCACTGAAGGACTCGGTCCAGTGCCAGGGAAGGAGGGGTTGTAGTCTTAGGAAGAGGTTTAATTTACACCATCCCAATCAGTATCGACCTGGAAGGCCAATACAGGCAGTCACCCCAGCTAGCTTGTCAGAGAGACCCTTTGGCACACGATAAGAAGTTTTCTGTTAACAGAGTGACATGTAAGTTACCTTGTTGACATTCATACCTTCCCACTTTCACCTCTGGGATTTGGGTTTTGCAAAGGATTGTTGAGAGAAAGAGCTGATTTTATCTCCTTTCCCATATTCACCATATGAGAAGTTTAATCATCAACATTAGGTGTCTCTGAGCATACAGAAGCTGGTCCACAACCAAAAATAAGATGAACACATCTGAAGGTTTCAGTAATGTCTATTTTTTAAGTGCTGCATGCAATTAAAATAAAATCCAAACGACTTGCCTCCTTTCCCATTGAGAACCTGCAACTATACAGAGGCATAGTGAGCAAATTGTGTGATTATTGCTTTTCCCAGAGAAATTGTTCTCTGTTAAGATGAGATATTAAAGTCAGGGCCCGCTGTGCAGAAAACAGGCTGAAGCCAGCCAAGCTTTTGGATGTTCTGTGGTGGCTTGTACTGTTTCCCAGCAATATTGTCATTCTAGCTGTGATTGCTAGCTGGCAGGAAAGAAACATTACCTAGAAATATTTTGGGAGGAAAAGTTAGGAGTTTTATTACGTACAACAAGAAAAGTAGAATTTTACTAAGAAACAAAATCCTTTGATCCCTAGCTCATTGTATACTTAAATTTTGTGGTGACTTTATTGTTCTTGAATAGTGCCAAACTAGCACTGCAACCATTTCATCCTGGGGTCTCCAAAATATATTTGTACCCAATGCACGTGCTGATGGGGAGGGACTCAGTCTGCAAGGTGGGAGCCTGGGAGAGCTGTTGCCCTTGGGCTGGGGACGGGGCTGGGGACAAGTCACACAAAGCTGCCCGTCGTCACGGCAGTGCGTTGTCTCCCTGTGAAGTGGCTGGGCGAGGGACTTTGAGAGAGGAGCATGAAGTGGTGATCAAATGAGTAAGCCTCATGCATAATTCATGAGTTGAAACAAATCTTTGTACCAGACAAGATCACGCATTGAATTTCTCTTCAATGGACCATTGCTCGCTTGCACCACACAAGATCCATCTCACTCCGTACTGTGTGAATGGGAGCAACACCAGCCTTTCTTATATTATTCTGAAACAATATGCTGATCTTTCTTTCAGTGGCAAGCAGGCAATTTGGGCTACAGAGCCCAATCAATCCCTACTTCTTCTTCTAAGGATGCCAGCAGAGAAGCTAATTAAGACCTCCTCTTCAAGGGTAGGTTCATTGTCAGCTAGGGACCAGGATGAGACCCTTGTTCACTCCCCAATATATTATGTTCAAGGACTAACCAGCCCGACATTAGTCAGTATTGACTTACAGAAACTCTTTAACAGGTCTTGAACTAAAGCTACGCTAATGTGGGGGGGACGGAGGGAGGGGGAACATCCCACCGCTTGTTAGAGAGACCTAGTACGGTTAATTTCCCCAGCTCCCTCTCCACAGAGAAACTTCTTATGGATTGAAAAGGAAAGAAAGAGATAAAAAGCAGTGTAAAATGTGGAACAGAAAGAAGCGCCACAATTTTATCCTAATGACTAAGTGAAAAGTCCAGTTCTGATTTCTAAAATAAATTACCCTCCAAACTCTTGAAGACTTCAGTTAAGCCAAGGTTTCAATTTCACATGAAAATAAGTTTATTTCCTTTTTGTCTTTTTTCCTAATCTTTCTTCTCTCAAAAAAAAAAAAAAAAAGGAAAAAAGAAAAAAGACTCAATGATCCTATTTTTTCTTCAGACCTTTGTGCTTGGGGGTCACCTGTGCCAACTGAAATCCAAGTCCAAATGATCTCATTAGAGATATCCAACGTGGAGCACAGAGTGAGGAGATGAAATCCCACATACTAAAAGAGCAGCACCAAGCTGGTACACCAGGAGGAGGCACCTTAGAGGAGAAGAAAAGAAAACAACAACAACATCTTCAACCTGCCCACCTGCTGTGAAGCTCTGTCAGGGAAAGAACAGTTTCCCTGATGCGAGCCAGTCTTGCCATAATGCAATCAGGTGGGGGCAACTGAGTGTAGAGAAAAACGGCTGAGCTGTTAGTTAGCTGGATTTACTTTATCTTCTTTTCCCCAGGCAAAGAAAATAAACATTTTCTCACATTAGATCATGAACCCTACACATTTATCATCTGCTTTCTTCTTGCAACAAAATGCCATTTATCTTTCCCTTTGTGCTCTGTTTGGGGTAAGAAAGGATATGAAATCTGCAAGTCTACGGGCACTTTCATGTTGCTGTTGTCTTATTTTATTTTCATTAATGTGTGTTGTTAAAAAGCTCCTGAGGCTAAAGGGCCAAGTTTCCTGTTGGGGTGTGCGCACAGAGTTTAATGTAAATGTAACGCGATGTAAAATGCTGCCTCTGGTTTACACCAGCAGGGGATTTGGCCCGCTCTACAAGAACAGCGTATTAAGCACAGTGCTGCTTTTCAGGATCAAGCAGGAAGCTGCTATAAAAGTTTCAGCAGGCTTCAGATGTTCATTGGGAAGTGGCAAGTGAGTGAAGAGAGGGGATTTTTTTCTGTGCTGATGAAAGATGCTCCACTGGCAGCTCTGGACCTTGAAGTCCTGAGTTTACCTAAAGAACACACAGGGATTGATTAGAGACAAAACGATGCTCTCTCCCACCAGCCTGCCTGGCTTGGCCGGTCCCCAGCCAAAGTGTCCTCAACCCTGACCTGAACTCTTACATGGAGGAGGATCACTTGATCTCCACATTCATTTTCCTCTGACCTCTTGTGTAAAGGTAGGCAGGCGATGGTTTAGCTCTTGGTGGTGTTTTTTGTGATGTGACAGCTGCCCAATGAGAGATAAACAGAGAAAGCCAAACGTCTCCTCAGCATTTTTTTCTCACTTTAGAGCCATCTTATAGTCATCAGATGGTGGCAACATACCCTTGGTAATAACCTGGGACAGTTGCATGGAGCCAGCTGGAGGTCAGATGTTGGGCAGACCTCTTCTGACCCTGAGCTGTACCAGCTCTGGTACGACACTGCTATCACCGTCAATGTTCTCACAAACAGCCGAGCATCCCAGCTTCTCCTAGGGCCTTCAGGGAGATCTCAGGGATGCCTGTGGAAAGGACTGTTGCTTTACTTTGGTTAGAAAAGACAGGAACTATTAATTGACCATCGAGAGTAAAATCCAAATATGATCGCAAGGGTCTGACTACAAAATCTGCTCCTTTTGGAAAATGGAAAGTATTACATTCCCTTACCACTGTGTTTATGTGGTTTCACTACTAGTGAGACCAGTGGTGATAGTCTAAAAATCAAAATTTGTGTTTCTATCAATTTCTTTTTCACCTTTAGAAGTGAAGGACATTTCATGGTGGTTTTTAGCATAGATGGAACCTAAATTTACAGTCTCAGAAACAAATGGAGGAGAAGAAACCAATAATAATAAGATACATTAAGGGAAGTCCGGGATTGGGGCAGATGGGCTTTCCCTTTGCTGGTCACCTTACATTGTTGTCTGTGAGGTTCCTTGAATGAACAGGTCTGTAAAAAGTCTTCAAAGTGATATGAGGCAATGTAATTTCTTAATTCCAGAAAATGTGCATGTTTGATTCCGTTAACCAAACTCACCCTCTCAACATACACAGTTTTTACAGAGATGTTAAAGGGATATTCAGGAGTCATTGATAATGTCATCTACTCATCAGCACAACGTGTCTTCTGTAAGGTGACAATTAATTTGCATCTCCTATATTTGGGACCATATATATGAGCCTCAAGACTACAGACATTCAGGGCCAGCTTGTACCTTCAGCCTCGCTATACAAAACTGTAACAGCCAACAAACTATATCGTGGTATATAGGTACTGCACATAGCGACAGCCTGGCAAAAGTATGAGAAGCTTGCATGACAGCTGGCTCTATCTAGTCACATTTGACTCATTTCATAACAACTGAAAAGCCTTATGTTGAAATATTTGTAAGCAAACTCCCTGGTCTGTTACAGCTAGTTAAAGATAGTGGCTGAAAGCTGAGGGAATAGCTCGTTCAGCAACCCAGGAAACCTCCTTATTCTTTGCAACAAGCACATTTCATGGTTCATGATATATCAGGCTGTGTCTTTGCATCCATACTTCTTCCAACTGAGGGCACAGGCTGGATGTTGCCCTCCTCTGTCTTCTGGAAGAAGAATTAGATGGCACAGTCGATGCTGGAATCTCCCTGGCAAACAGCAAGGCCACACACACACAACTGTGTCCATCATCGAGGGAAAGCCTCTACACTTGGGTTTCTTCATATATTAAATAAAACCATCACTGTAATGACTGCTTTACTTTCTGGCTATGACTATATAATTCGTGGATGCCTTACACTAACCACAGGTTGGAAAGAGTCATATCTTTGTGATTTGGAGACCCTGAGGTGTAACGCCACTGCTCCATTGAAACGGAGGGGGAACTGCCAAATCGTGTTACATGGGGCCGTGTCTCCATAGGTCCCACTTGCAGTGGAGCATGCCAAGACAGCAGCCCCAAGGGCTTCTCTTTATGCCCTTCATGGAGGCAGATCTCTGTGGAAATGGCAAGTGTTGAATGTTATTGCAGAGCATAGAGGGAATCCTTCTGTCATGGAAGAGGCCAGAGGAAAAAATCTCACTCTTCAGCAAGTAAATAACTAAGAGAAAAAAGACCACATTACAGCCTCCTGTCAGGATGTTCTTCTTGCCATTGTTTACAAACTGCAGGCATCTTCGCTGCTAGTTTTCTCCTTAGAGTTGACACCCGGGGACCTAAAAGTGTCAGACTAGATGTCTGGAAAATTTGCAGGCTGCTTCAGGACACTGATTTATATTCAATCCAGTCCTTTCCAAGAAATTGGTTCTTCTGAGAAGAATAAAGCTAAAGCTACCTCAACAACAACAAAAAATGTCATTGTCACTAAACCAAAAGTAATGTGACTGAAGCTCTATGTCAGTCCGGGAACTTCTGATGTATCGCAAGCTTCTGTGGAGAGCATACTCACAATTTCCCTCAGGCCACACAAAAATAGGTTACCACAAAAAAAACAAAACAAAAATAAACCAAAAAAAACCCCAAACCAAACCAAACCAAACCAAAAAAAACAAAGAAGAAGAAGCAGACAATATCATCATCATATCTTCTGGTTAGGAGTCAGATGGGCTTACATTTTACTTGACTAATATCTTTTGCATATGATACAAGGAAAAACTTGAATGACACTCAAATAGAGCAAGACTTAGGCCTACTCTCTGACCTACAAAGCCAGTATTAAAAAGAAATTATTGAGGGAGAGGAGAGCACCAGAGTACACCCATTGGCCTGATTTGCTTCCTTGTACCCACTGAGAGTGAGGTGTAGGGCAGGTAGCTTTAAAAACTTTTCAATTTGTATATTGTGAATATATGAAGCCATTTCTACACCATGCAACTCCATGCCATATTCTAGATAAATATTTCTTTTTAGAAGTCACATAGGCTTCAAAGCTTTTATAGGTGCCTCACGCTTTTCTGCACTTTTTTGAACATGTGGGAGAAGGGGAGAAGAGATTTATGGCACTCCGAGCTGGGCCATCAGTGTTATGTTAGAAGTGCACTGGAGCCTTTTTAACTTATGAAATTGTTCATAAGTTTCCCTGAGAAACCTTTCACTAGTAGAAGATAAAGACAAACGCACCACTCCCAGCAGGATATCTCCTTCCCCTTTAGTTGAAGGTAAGACCAGAGAGGTGTATCAACCTTATCTTTTTCTAAATATAGAGATAGATATCTATTTAAGCTGAAAAGCCCTTACTTTCAGCAAATTGAAATGTCTTTGTTGCTGTCTGAACCAATAACTTAAAAAACCTTCTCAATAATACATTTATCAGTCTTCGGTTTTAGCATTTCTATCATCTTGAATTGGAGATCGGGTAATTCTACCTGGAGGAAAACACATACTGAAACCATTTAATTTTTCTACTTGACCACAGCTTTTCCTGTCCCTTGTTTTGGAGGAAGACTATGAACATCAGGAATTCTGCTTCCCTGGGCTGTGACTCAATAACTAGCCAGCGAAGCTGTGCGAAAGCCAAGGATATGCCACCCAGAGACCCTACATACACTCAGAAGATCCTCCTTCAAGGGTAGAGTCCCCTCCTGCTTCTTCTCTCACGTCCCTCACCTCTCACTCTGTCCGTACAATGGACTCTGTTAGTAGAGAAGAAATTTAGAAATTTGTGCAGTTTGGAAGTAGTCGGTGTCTCCAAATCGTCCTTGCACTCACAGAAAATAGCTCTTTCTCCCTGGTCTTCAGCCACCTCCTTTTCTAGGCTAGGCTGGACCAGTCCAGAGGGAAAAGCTTTGTCTGACTTCCCTTGCTGCAGAAAAACCTTGTAAGCATTCAGTATTGACTCTGTTACCAATGCAGTGATTGATAATCTGACTCTCCACCCTTCTTCTAGGGATACGTCTCACATTCAGGTGTTGCCTGCTCCTTCCCCGAGGTCTTTGACTCCACCATAGAGATTGTTTCCCTTCAGCATACCTGTTCTACCACTGCTGCTGTTTAAGCAATAACTTTAAATCTGCTGGTCTTTTTATTTCCACTAAGAGTCCTGTGTTTGTACGCCCATATAGAGAGTTGGGGTGTTTTTTATATAAAGAAATGTCTTTTATTGTTTCCTTTTGCTTTTCTATTACAAAGCCTCTAATGTGTTGTGCTAAAGGTGGGTGGCTTTAAAAGAGGCTGGTTTCATTAGGTTTTTATTGTGTTTAAAATGTGATTCCATTTATTGTGCTAAACACTTGGCAGCCTTTGTCACGCCATGTCTCATGAAGGCACTTGGAAATGAGCACACACATAGAAAGCTGCATCAATTTCCCCCCCGAGCAAGATAGGCAGGAGATCATGAAAGCTTTGTTTCTTTAGCTGGCAGTTAATCCTTCCAAACTTGGCCCCCTTTCTGAAATTAACTCATCGAATAATGGACATGCTCCATTAAAGTGATGAAGATAAAAACTCTGCCAGTGCCTGACTTAGTAAGAAAACCATCTTACTCTCAGGCCAAAAGAACACACTTGAGTTGTGACAAAGGATCTGTGTAATTGAGAGCCAAGACTTCCCTCCCGTTTATTTCCATGGGTTGGTATTCTTTCACTGTCCACATTTCTTTTTGTACTTAGGAAATAGGTCGTGCATTTCTCGTGGAAAGATTTAAAATAAAATGATTTTAAAAAGAAAGTATTGTAGAAACTTCCAGATAGATTTTGCTTCATCCATCTTCAGATATCTATGTTTTTCACATACATTAGTATTATTAAGATTTTAATTTGCTGACAGTTGGTGCTTTGATTACAGATCCACACAGAGAGTCAAGTTCACCTATGTTTGCTTCCCAGCTCTGTGCCTGACTTAACGCATGTTATGAGGCAAGACACTTATTCCTTTATTTCCATCCAAAAAAACAAGAATAGCACTTGTTCATGCCTCCTGGGAGCTGCAAAGAAAAAATCACTAATACCTGTCAGGAAGCGTTATTATTGGTATGCTACCGTGATGAGGCGCAAATGTACGACAAAATGTCACATTCAGTCCACATTTAAAAAAAAACACACTTTATGATTAAACTTTTTTTTTTTTTTTTCCTGGATGGAACAGAAATAACCTGAAAAGTACTATGGCAACGCTCCTGAATCTTTTTCCTGGGACAGTCATTGTCTCAGACCTGACCCTTCAGATTTCTTTGCACCATGACAGAGACAAAAAAACTCCTTTATTATTAATCCAAGAAAGGAAAGATGGGTCTGACACCTAGATGTGACCCTTCATACAGAGAAGCCGTGTACTGGGGCAGTGACCTCTGACCTGTGAGTTGCAGACTGTATTCTACCCCGGAGAAGTTCTGACTTTCCTTATCGCCATATAAAATTAAACCACCTTGAAATTAAGGATACTGCGGTTGTGGTCCAGGTTTATAGGGAGAGTAAAGAAAGATGCTGCTCACATTACTCACTCACTACTTCTGCCTATGAGCCTATGAAGGTTGGAAGCTGCAAGGACAGAAAATCCAATAATGGAAGAAAAATAAGAGCCCATGAATTAAAATTACCCCAAATACCAAAAGTCAGATAGAGCAGATATCTTGCTAGGCATCTACAGGCACAAGAGTGTCCTCTGGATTAATTTTATCTGTTTTTATACACTTTAAGGCCGTAAACAAGAATTAACTCATTGAGTCTGACCTCTGGCATAACACTGGCAATAAAAAACGTATTCAGTTACTGCTGCATAGGGTCCAATAATTTGTGTTTGACTAATGTAGTTCTTTCAGTAGAGCAGCCCTTCTTGGCCTCGAAGATTCAGTACTGGGAAAGTGCACTTCTGTTCTGAACAAACTCACAGCTTGGCTGACACAAAGGATGGAAGAAGTACTCAGTTACATCTGCTTCCCCATGCACAACCCATACGATATAGGTGG
>NW_009613387.1:45236-57464 GCF_000690535.1 Cariama cristata
GTGCTCACTACTGGTGGTGGTATGATCTTCAGTCATAGTTTCTTGTTTAACTTTAAGCCAACATGAACTAATGCAGTAACTAAGGAGTGAACCTCATCCTCCTCTGTCCCTATGGCACCTTCTTCCATATGCCAACACAAGCATTGCACAACCACATGCCGGACAGATTAAGGGAGCTGATTAAAACTAATCAATGCAATGCTTGGGTTTTTGTTGGCTGGATTGTATGGCCTGGGTAGGAATAAATGATAGGAGGTGTGACTACCTCTTTCAACAGCAGTTTTTATGGTTTATGCCAGTTTAGATAGGCGTATGTGAATCTGCTGGTTTTCATTATTTGGCTGTTTGTAATGGTTTCAGGTCTTTTTGCAGCTCCTGAGTGATGCAAAGAAGCTGTATCTCAAAAGACAAAGCCACCCAATGTTCATAAAGTATGACATTGAAGGAAAATGCTGTCAAACATTAGATGTTATTTATGACATTTGGCATACCAATTAATCCATATACAAAGTATCCTGTATATTTTTATGAAACAAAACAGAACTGTTTTGTCTGAATAACAGAAATACAACAAGAAATGATAATCTGTAGACATGCTCAAAATTCATTCTATTTCTCCATGTAATTTAAAATTTAGTATGATCCTTCATCTCCCCTCTCCCCATTTCTGGGTCTTACGCAGTAACACGTTCTCAAATGTGTAATAGCCACATTTCCATGATATTCATAATTCATACCATGGAAATGGCCTGGAGAAATAAAAACTCCCTGCCTCATCAGATCCTCCTGAATAAAAAAAGTTCTTAGGCTACTCATTGCCAAAAGTAGAGCTATTGCCTCCATTTTCTCTTGCAGACACAGCCCAAGGCAAAACAATACAAGTGTCAAACTACATGTACTTGTAGAATTAAAAAAGGTAAGGAAAGAAAGATGAAGGTAAGATAAACTCTATGCTACTTCAGCATCCAGGAGAGGGAGAAAATCAAAATGATGACCCACAGCAGCACAGCAAAACAAGAAAGTATGTCTCACCTCTTATTCCCCTTTCTATAATTTTAATTAGATACAAATACTTTTTTGTGCCTGTCATCAGAGCACTCCATGACATGCCACTCCCGAACCTCACGAGTTAATGGATCAGAAGTATGACTTGTCTCATATTTGTATTTATTCATATAAAAGTCAAAGATTTAATCAGCTTTAAACTAGTCATCTCAGTTCCTTCCTTCTTCAATAGGGAGAGATACCTGGTTCTTTCCCCCAAGCTACTTATGTATCTCAGGTAACTGCAACCCCTTCTGCCCTCACATCCCGCCCCAGGTGATTTATCTAAAGCTATTGGTTATAGGAGATGACGTTTTAACTATCTCAGTTTAGACACCTAACTTATTAGATGGCTGAAGTTAGGTGAAAATAATCCTGTTTGATGAGACTAATTATAAGCTTAATCACGTACAAAAGCCTCATCCAGAATTCATCAATACTATTGGAAACTATTTAACAGGTTTAGTATCAGACTATCGCGGCAGAGTTTTTGGAGCCTTTTTAGAGAGTGGAGATGGTTAAAGTTTCATTCATTATGAGTTTTCAATTACACATTTCATCAGGTTTTTATGATAGGAAAAAAATGGAATTTTTAGCAAATAAATAACCACGGTGCTTGATCAGCTGTGCAGGACAGAAGTTCTCAGTAATATAAAACTTGTTCAAGTATTTTATTTGTGGTTTTATATATTTAGTTTCTGTATTGCTAAAATAGAAACATTATTTTATTATTATTATTGTTGTTGTTATTGATCTTCTTTACCTTCGTGTATGGATTTGCAGAATAGATATTAAGCATCAGGGACAGTGCCCTACCAGAACATGGAGTGAGGTTTTTTCAGCCCCAAGACAAAGATTCTAATTATAGGATAAACTTTAAAATCCTACAGCACTTTTTCTATATAAAAATGTATTAACCCAGTGATCCTGCCAGTCCCTAAATGAAGTGCCTAATCTATTTTGTTCAAGAAATGTTGTCTTCATGACTAAACTTGTCGCTAATTCTTCGTGTCCCTTTCTTCTGCTCTGAAAGCGTGATTTTAAAGGATTTCTGTTTTGATGTTGAATTGGTAATTTTAGTTTATAATCTATAAAGATCTTTGGAAATGTGGGTTGAAAATAATGTTGTCTTAGCTTTTCTTTATTATTATTGAGTGATATCTGTTGAAGCATTACTCTATGCTATATCAATACAGCTTTTCTTGGAAGAGGAATGTATTGCCCATTCAGTAACTACAGGTAAAGACTGATGTTGCAGGGCATTAAAGGGAATCCAAATCGTGCCTGTGTTGTGCCATGTTCACCCACCACATCATTCTCTGCTAATGCAAGCTGGCAGGAGTCAACTTCAAAGAAGATGCTTGTCCTGACACTTGGATGTCAGTGAGATTTCCAGCACTCATTCGGTCGCTCCCTCTGGAGCCTCGGTGCACCCTTTATGCTGGATTGTGAGCATTCAGTGTTCCTTTTGTGGCAGTGGACGTGATGGGCTGTGACATCTATCGTCTCAGTAAAGAGCTGTCTCAAACAATATCAGGAGATGTCACTTTGAGCTTGCCAGCTGGAAGATGAACTGGATGGCACTGATGAAAGAGCCTATTTATATCAACTCAGCATAACTTGAGTTCTCTGAAGCACAAGCTACATTATGGGGGCTAAAAAAATTAGACCCTTTCATAGTTAGGAGTATTTTCCCATTCTTTCTAGTACAACCATAGGATTTTACATGATGCTGCTCTTCAGCTGCTGGAACATGGAGCGCTACTTTGTGAAGAAGGGCTCTTTTGCCAAGTCCAAAATAAAATGCACTGCTGATTTGTCATATGCCATGGACCTAGCCCCATCCCTGGTCCTCCTGAGTCTGTGATAAAGAGGTGAAGCTGTTTAACACCTAATCTGATGACCTGACTTATACCACCAAACGTGTCTGTTGCCCTGACTTCGCCTGCTTCCTCTTCCCTTGCATGCTTCAGCTGTTCTTCATAGCACATTAGAGAGTTGCTGTCTTTATTAGTCACCAATAACACATTAATACATTCTTTCTCCTATTACCTTGGACACTAATTTGGTGGAAGTGGATACTGACAGTGCATTGATGTTGTTAAGGTTAATGACCCAGAGATTTACAAGAGAAGTCGCATTAGAAGTCAAATTGATTGTAATAATTGTTTCACTGAACAGTGTCAACATTAAGTACAGTACGTTGTGCTATGCCATTCAGGGAGGCCCTGTGGCTGTTACAATAACTACAACGCTGTCTACATACACTCCTTACAAGACAATTCACGCTGAAATACGCTTAGGTAAATGCAGCTCCAATAATGGATGCCTAAGATGTTCTAAGATATGACACACTATATTTCTAGTCTCTGCACAGTATTTTGCCTCCAAGCATATTTTGTACTTGCATCCAGTTCTAAGGAAATCGTTGCTTTTCTCAGCCACAGATGAGCAGAAAGCAAAATGTGGTGGCTGTTGCCTCCTTTTGGCCTGAATTGTGAGGCAACACAGAATACCTCTGCTGTTCTGTCCTAAATTTTGCTCAGACAAGTGGCTGTTTGGCAGTTCAGATGCTCTGCAGTTACGCTGCTTTAAATATTTACGCTGCAATATGCGGTATGAGCCAATTTTTCTGTTAACACTGCCTTCATATTGACAGTGGAATGCAGAAATGGCAGGTGAGATTCTGTGGAAATCTCCCAGAAAAGACACCCTTGACCAAAATGGTGCGTGATTGACTCTGTGCAACTACAAAAAAAAACCAACACCCTAGTGCCCTTTTCACATTGTAGATCCCATTCCTTTCCTTCCCTTCTCTGTTCTGCATTTCTGCTCTTTCTCTATCTTACATTTCTTCTTTCACCACCTCTTCCCATTCCATGTATTGTTCTTGCATCTGAAGAGGTCACTACCGAGTGCTGAGTGGCTCCACAAATGGTGAAATAAAAGACGCTTCTCATGCAGGACTCCTGTACAGTCATCTGCACACCCACAGGACTTGACTCACCCATTCCTGCCATCTTGGTGTCAGCTCTGAATGCACGGTACTCACAGTATTGCTGATGATGGTGAGTTAACGACTAGAACTGAGGGTCAGAAAATTAACCTCTCATACTTTTCACTGACGTTTTCTTTACATGTCTTGTGTTGTTTCTCAATCTTATTTGCAGTATCTCAAGACCTCAACCAAACAATACATTTTTCCAAGAAAATTCCAATTTTAGCATCAGCAATAAACGTTCTGTGGAAAGAGAAAAGCTCTCAGTAAAAACTGCATGTTTGTTTTGGCTCTGATATAACATACACGGATCATATCCACCTTCCCTTCTTCCTTTCTCCCAGTCCCAGCTTGTCTTCTTCCTCAACTAGTTTAGATACTGTATGCCTACTTGGAGAGCTAAAGTTTTAAGAGAGGACATAGAAAATACAGAGAGTTTGGTATACTAGTGAGGTTCGTGTGACTAAGTGAAGCTGGTTGCAGCATTTGCATCTAAGATGGTCACCTTTGGCTCCTCTTATAAGCAATGGGAAAAAAACGAAACCTAGAGTGGATGTTTGGCAGGTTGTGTTTGCTAACGGTGAAGGTCCATTGCTTAATCTTTCATCAAGCAGCTACATTGTAGGCACCTAGATTTAGACCTATAGGTTTGGTTCATCTGTAAATGCCATCACACATAAGAAGCAAAACCAAAAGTCTCCTTATTTTGGATCTTACCACTGTTTATATAGCACATCAATAACACGCCAAACACTGTCTTTTGCTCTCTACAGCATGTTGTACAGCTTGCTCCCTACACCATCAGCTTGTTTTGTGGCTGATGCGTAAGCTGGGATATTACTTTTAAAATGTATTTTAGTGGCATCATGTATTCTACAACAAGCCTGTCAAAATACAGTGTCAAGCTCTCATATGTCACGTAAAAACTGTTTGATGTTCTCCTCACTTGAACTCCTACTTTGCATTGTAATTAGGAGAGATCTTGACTGGGTGAACTTGTTAACTTTTTACATGCACAAGCCTAAGGACACTTCAATTAAAGTCAGAGGGAAACTTGAAAGTACAGGCAGCAAGAAATAATAAGACGACTAAAAATAACCCGTTCAAAACTGCTGTAGAGAAGCCAAAGGGACAGGACATGTCACAAATAAGGAACATTATGAACTGGGGGAATCTAACTATTCCTCCCCCAACAGTAGCACACAATAATTATAAATATAAATCATGCTTCACTTGTTGCCATATGACAGCACTGGCAAGCCAGAATGACAACATTACTGACCAGTAAAGCTATTTGAAAAATTAAAAAGGTTTTTTCTGCAAGACCAAATTCCTTAGTTTTACTTCTTTTAAAGGAGAGAGGAGTTCCCCAAATCAGTGTGGAAAAAATCCCCCACAATAATCATCTTTCATTTTGTGGAAATAATCTTCCATAAATTACCTGTATGGGGAGAAAGAAATATCAGAACTGTCCTGAAAGAATATTGTAATTTTTAATTTTCTTTATTTTAGTTCTCTCATGGATAATTAACATTTTGCAACAAATTTGAAATTTTCTCATGGAAAATACCACTTTTATTCCCTTTAAAGAATGTTTTGATAAGTAAATGAGTAGACAATGATTCCCTGTCCTTTTTCTGGGTTGTTTTGTTTGTTTTTTTTTTTCTCAAACCAATGTGAGCATTTTCCTTTTTCCTGATTTTTGGGTTGTCCTAATTGTTTAGCTCTTGCCTAGCTACTTTTGTCTCCTTGAATGTCCATATCTCACAGTTTCTTTCTAAATAAATAAATTAGATAGTATCAATTTTCCAAAGTCACAGATATATACACCTCTCACATTCTCTTTGTTCCGCTTTCTCGCTTGTACTATGCTCTATGACTCACGCACACACTAGTTGATAAGAAAGACACCCTGTTGCGAAGCTTAAATCTCTGTATTTTCCTACTTGTATAAGTCCCACTTGCATGAGAAGTCCAGAGTTCAAACTAATCTCAGTATAACTGATTATTTAACATGGGATTCAGATCATAGACTGAGACACCTACATTTAGGTACGTACAAATAAGTATCTGTGATCTCTGTACAATCCAAAGCCCAATTCAATTGACTCAATGTAGGTACTAGACGTTGTCTGAGATTTTCTAGAATATAACAAGGTCTCTAATTTTTGATCTAGAGGAGCATGTATCTCCCCTAGGTCACAGCTCGTATCTGCCAGCCCCAGGGAATGTCTCAGATAATGTAGGGCATTCCAGATGGCACAAAAGGCCAGTGTTTTGGTAACTGAATCACACCTCTCATCAGTACACTTGGCTGAATAGAGACTGTTCAGGCAACCAATGCAGCCGTATGACAAACTGAATCCTACACCAGCCTCTCTTGACTCTATTGACTCCCTCTCCATCGACTTTAGCTTAAGGTACTGATTGCTCAGGTGCCTAACTCACACGTATACACCTTCATATGAACACCTAAATTAAATCAGCTTAATCTGGGAGCTATTCTCTCTCCCTTGAGTCCCTCCAAGCTAGTCTCTCTTCCACTTCTTCCGATGCCACTCTTAGCTTTTCAACTGTCAATGATTTTATTTTATTCCTAAGCATAACTTCTTCAAAATTTTCCCTTTTCCGGGATAGTACAGCAAATCTATAACCTTGTCCTTATTCAGAAACAGTACTGACCTTGTCATTCCCTGAATTCTCAACTCTTTCAAACTGTAGTATTGAATTTGACAGTTCTGTTTCCTCTCTGTGCTTGCACACCTCTTCAGTTTCTCAGAGTAAATGTCTTCCTTTTACAGCGGATTCTTGTGCACCATAAGTTAGACCCACTTATTTGCAGATTTAAGCAGGCATAGGTTGAGGTTTTTGTCTTCATCTGCTGTGCCCTAACTTGTTTGGGACTAGTCTTGGCTTTGAGGGATCAGGATCTGTTTCCATTTTCTTTTTCTAAAGCTCTCCTAGGGGGTATGTTTTAGCTCTTAGCGTCTTTATCTTCTTTTGTCTGGAGGAAATAATGGGATATCATCTCACTGACAAACAGTGCCAGAGGGTCAAAGAAGCAATTGCACGCTTACATGAGTGGTGTGAGTGCTGCAAAGCTATACCCACTACTGGAGATATGTCCTCCTCGAAGTCTTTGGCAGTGTAATGACATCAATACTTCATTACCTTTACCAGAGAAATATTACCATACCTCACTTAAGCTCCTACAACAGGTTGGTTCCTACTTCTTAGCACAACTGCACAGGAAAATAGGCACTAGAAGCCCTGGCTGGGAGTTGCTCTGAATCACTCATCACTGTCTCTAGTTTAGCACTTATGTATGTATGTAAATCCACCTACATCCATGCATAGCCCACAGAGGCAGCATGACAGAAGCTGTGGCAGGTCACAATCACAACCCCATCTGTTTGCAAGAACGAGCCACCGAATACATTTGAAATTTAATACAAACAAAATTAAGACAAGGTTGCAACTGGTTAAGGTATGATAGATCAAACAATTCATCTACTCTGATGGCTTCCAATACTTCCCAAAATATATAATTGCTACAGGAAATATATTCTTGGAAATATATTCTTAGATATATATTAAAATTATTGTTATTGTTAAGATTTATAAAGTAAGCATGTTCTAAACTTCTTAAAAGTCTTTGAAACCTTGATATATCAACTGGATAAAGGTGGCCCATAAAATGGTTTCTTGATTCAGCTAACTCCTGTCCCAAAATACCTGCTGGCCAGCTGTCCATGCTGAGATGATATGGAGAAAGAGGATACACAGAGTGGTCTGAATGAAGCATATGGTATTATTGCCTCCAAGGGACACCTGATAAGATGTGTACGGATGTTTCTGTGACCCACACAAAAAAGGTGTGCTCATTTCAGGAAAGGGGAAGAGTTTGAAATGAAAACGGCTGAACCCCATTTTCAGTGTGAGTTCAATGCATGCCACTGAGCCTGCAGTTATCACATGTAGTGAAGTGAGATGTATAAAGTTAGTTTCTCATCCAGAAAACTCTTCACATTGAAAATATGAAAATAAGCTAGCATATCAGATTCTCAACTGAAGGAAACTAAAGAAAACATGAAAAGATATGGAAATTCTCAGCCAAGCTGGCTTGTGTGTGAAAGATTTGATGAGTATATATCAAGAAATATATCCAGCTGTTGATGTACTATTCTGTTAGAGTTGACAGTCACACAGAAGAAGGCCAAATCAACCCTCAGAAATGCTGGAAGTATCGTGATGTGTGAATAAAGGATGCATAGTACCATTGCAGATGTACTCAGTTGAATTATAACACTCTGATCACTGAAAGCAGAGGCTATTTCTGGAGTACAAAACAGGACTCTACAAAATCGATATGCTGGCTAAATATGGCCAAGGACAGCAGTGACCTGGTTAGCATGGGTGACCCGTGGGCAAAAACAGAGCAAAGAAAGAAAAGAGATACCTAAAGTGCAAAACCTCACCAGAAGATGAACAGAAGCAGGACAGGGAAGGGACCATTTAATTACAAGTTATTCAAAGTAGATTAATACTCAGACATCTGGGAAATAGATGAACTGCTAGACATTACAACTGGGATACTGTAAGGCAAGTAATGTAGTACTTCAGAAACCAAAGCATACCAAATTACTTAATTTCAGATGCAATCCCAGTTTACCAGTAGAGAGTTATGTCATTTATATGAGAGTGAGAGTTTGGTCACATCACTTCGTCTCCATACTTAAGCCATCAGCTTAACAGGTCAAATTGCTAAGTTGCTCATAAAGAAACTCACAGAAGTCTTTAAGAGAAGCCTGATCCAACACTCAGCATTGGATTATAGAGACTTTTCCATGCCTATAGCTGGACATTTTTTTAGGATTGACTTATTTCCCCAGGACAAGCCACACATTGTGAAGCAAGATAAATGGTTTGAACAGACAAAAACTCAACCTTCTAACATGGTAATGGGCAGCAAGATTATTTCATTCAAGCCTCCAATTAGTTAATTTCTGTCAAACCCAAGACAAAACCGTGAGGAGTATGTAATGAAATGCACTTTCCCTTGAGACGTGATGAACAAGATATTGAAAGAACAGCAGTTTTCTGGTGCATTCAAATTACCTCAAAAGACTACTGTGCCACACCTTCCAGGAGGTATCTTGCTGTTGTAGGAAAAATTCACACTTAACCCTACTGCAAGGTACACTGGACAAATCTGATACTGAGGAAGGAAAGAACCAACCCTCCAAACTTTGGAGATCTGTGTCTTAGTTCTGAAGTTAAGATGGTTTGGTACTTTATTATCTCTCTATTATTTACATATGCACAATCACATACCCAAACTGATACTAAATTTAATATGAATTTTAAACGTAAGTGCAATGTTTTTCCCAGAGTTATCATTCTAATATGACAATCTGTCAGGGAAAAACTCTGAAATTAGGTCTTTGACACAGTGTCTTTGCTAAATCTCAGTCTAGTGGATTTGGATATTGGATCCCCTCAGCTGTCTACCTCAGCTCTACCCTAGAAATTATTGTACTACAGCAAAGTCTGCAGGAGGAGTGTCTGACCATGAATCAGTGGTAGTTCAAGCTCACCTTCACTGGCTGTTTACACGAAGATGGCTTCCTGTGTGTTAGAGATGATGAAGAAAGAGAACCCTTTTCCCATCTCCATGGAGTAAAGCAGAGACCCTAGGAGAGTAACACACCAAAACACAGGGATACCTGCCTTACTGCACTGTTGCACACACCCAAAGACATCACAAGCATTTGAAATACCCATGGCGAATAAGGTGAACACAAAGCTTAGGACACAGGAAGGTATGTTATGATCCATAATTCCTTACTAACTGTTTTTTTGTTACTGGGTAAAGATCTGACTAGTCAACTCGGTTGTTGCATCAGACTCATTAATCATGGACCATCAGAAAGAGTCAAGGTATGAATAGAGAACTAGGAGAACCTAACTTTGTACAACTTGGAAAGTTACTAGCTCTACAATTAGATTAAACAGCTTAAGGTGTGAAGAATGTATCACAAGAATAGTTTAAGGGACACTTTTAACATGCACTTATTATGCCAGGACAAGGAGTGGCCATTGGGTTAGTTAAAAGATGGATAGTTACTTTGTGACATTTGCAAATATGAAGACCTATAACTGTCTGCTTATAAATAGAATTTGAAACATAAAATAAAGTTTCTATCATTGCTATGAGGATAATATTTTACATGTGTGCTGCAGAAGTTATTGTGTCTCATATGAATAAGATCGCTATATATTTTTATCTGGTTCAGAGGCAGCATACAAATCAGTCGTTCATAACGTTAACAAAAAGTTTAAAACTCCCAAATAAATCTTCAGTAGAGTTAACTGTTATGTTCAGGTTACAAAAACTACTGTTAAGACCTTGGTTTATTTTTTAGGTCTTCTTCAAAAGTGCATTTTTTTGTTTATAGGTTTAATCTTCCCTGTTTTGTTGTCATAACTTTATAGCCATAAAACAGAACACTGGAACTTTGTGCAGCAGTCTTCGGCTCCTTTTAGCACGGGCGTCATTCCACCCTTTCATACTCTTGGTGACACGAAATTTGCTTCAGAATCCTATTGCAAAGGCTTTTTGCATCAAACAAATCATCATCAACCACAAATTTCCAAAGGGGTTTACAAGGGAAATAAATCACTAAATAAACATTTAATAAGACATAACAGTAAGTATATTAAATAAATAGAAAATAAACATAAATAAGACACTCTGGCAGATAGAAACTGATGAAGAAGGGACTGGGTAGTGTAAGTCAGAGCATTTACTGCAGTTTGTCCTCCCTAAAGGTGCATCCAAAAGTAGAGAGGGAACACAATCTGATGTGACTGGATGTGACAATCTGAACGTGGCATCAGAACTGATGGCTGTACGCTAGAGAGACAGAAAGACTGGGAAATTGATTCCTCAGCAAAAGCCTGCAGTATTCTGATTTCTTTAGCATGGTACAACTTCTGTCCATCACTAATACTGATGGATGCTGGGTCCTTGTTTCCCTGCTTGTGCACTTGTGAGAAACAGGTGGACTTAAAAGATTAACATTGATCAAGACTCTTGACACTTGAAGCAGTGAAACTTGGATTCTCACGAAAAGGGAAACTGCGAACTCAAAGGTAAACCCATTGTATCCGTACCATTAATTTTCATTGATATTCCCTTCTCTGGAATTCCTGAATCTAATTTTTATGATGTTATTCACAACTTTAATGCAAAAAAGAAAGAGTTTAGCAATAACATGCTTATATATCTAATGTCTTCTCATGTGTGTGTAAGGGGAGGGAAGGAGAGATGTTCCAAGTTTTGAAGGTCAGCAAGTGCGTGTCTGGAAAAGATGAATACCAACCCAGAGAGATTACTGAAAACTCTTATCACTTCACTACTGCAATATCAGTTTAGATTTTATTTTGCACATGGGCCAGCAGCCATCAGGTTATGGTGTCCCTACTTTGAGAGGTGATAACAACACCACAGTTAGGAACTGTCCCTTGGGGTTACCTGGTAAAGGAATAAAAGAAAGGAGAAGCAATCTCATGCTCTGCTCACCAGATTGAAGGGTCAAACATCGAACTAATTGGCCACGGTTTACAGAGTTACCGGTCTGTAACCACCCTTGTGTATGCTCTCAGTCTACTGCTGGTGAGGGATCCTCTGTCTCAACTTAGACTGCAATGAAGAGCATTAAGATAAGTTGCATTATTTGCCATTGCATGTGGGTTAAAATTGTACACAGAGACAATAACCACAGATCAGCTGACCCACAGAAATCTGTGATACTACTGTGATAACTTTCTTGAAATTAACCAAGATATACATTTCCTGGTTTTACCACAGTTTTCCCATGTGACTTAAGAAGTTTGTCTCCAATTTCCAAGTTTTTAAAATAACTACACAATTCTCCAGCTACAGTACAAATTTTTTTCTGCCTAAAGATATTTATACCCAGAATATGAAGTATTCTGTCCCAGTAGATTTTCAAAATATTATAAAGAAAATAATAAATACATTAAGGCCATAATGTATTACTTTCTTTCCAAGTCCAGATACACTATGGTCGTCAAATACAGCATGGTAGTGGTAGAGCATCTGTCTTACTCTGTGTCACAATTTGATGCTAAACTGAATTAATTTTTATAGTCCTTACCTT
>NW_009613387.1:57495-62571 GCF_000690535.1 Cariama cristata
AGTAGGAATTTGAAATAGGTTAAGGTGGAATCTGAATGTGTCCCTCTCCGCTTAGCTGTTTTATCAAAAGAGAGATTTTATTCCAGTGGTCCATCTGTTTCTTAGCCTCAATGTTGAGCTCTGTTGCAAGGACGTTAATTATAGTGACTGGTTCAATGGCAGAGCTTGTCATGGGTTCTTGTATCTAGCACAGCAAGGCAGAGAACATGTTGGCCATTTCTCCTGGAAGTTTATGAGAAAAAAAATGTTACTGCATTTAGATAGAAGTTGCATAAAAACATTTTATAAGTGAGCTTATTGTGTTCCCACACATAAGTAAAAAGAGAGCAAAAAAGAAAAGATCAATTATTTTGTCAGGTAATCCATAATTCTATAGCTATACCTAAAATGAGACCAAGTTCAGCAAGTCAAAGGATTTTATCAAAGTCAATAAAGCTTGAGAAATGGGATCTCAGTATCAGGGCCCTGCAACAACAGAAATGGAACTCGAGAGTGATTATCCATCCCCTTCCTCCCCCTTCTTCCAAGGAAATGAAATCTTCAAGGCAAAAGGATTAAAGTGAGAACTACTGGTACAGAAATGGAAATTTCTTCCTGAGGATGATTTGCATATTTTCCACATACAATTTATCACTTCTGGAGCTTTTGGCACCTGTGTTCAAGGCTTTGATGTGGGTCAGCACGTGGCAGGGACCGAAAGAGAACAGCACCGAATACACTTTGACTCCTTACAAGTGCATCAGGCCAACATAAATGACCATAATCATATTAGAGCATGGTCACATTGAAATGGTCACAGTTAAGTAAATGCAGGGAAGTCACTGAGCCTAAAATGTCATCAACTACTTCTATAGTCAAGTTTTCTACCTTTCAGCTTTATTCTGCTATGGGAGAGGGCCTAATTTCACGATTGGTACTTGCCACCATGTCTCTTAGTTTTACCTAAATGATTAGTTTGATTTAAATCAATAGGATGACTTTCAAAGTTCGAGGTTAAGTATGTGATAAAAGATCTGCTCTATTTCAATGAAGGCTACAGCTACAAAATTCGTGTCTGAATCTGCATCAGATGTAGCCAGACCTGAAAAGCTTTTAAGTCATTGTTCCTCAACACTAATATTCTAGAGAGGTGATTTATTCCTTAGTAAATTTCCATATTAAATACTATTATTACTTTGTTTAGATTATAAAGCAATACTCAGTGGTAGCTCTTTCTCTCTCCTTCTCTAATATGTTTAAAAAATAATCAAATGGACAAAAAAAGGTAGGCCTAAACTTACAGCAAGGTCATAAAACTAGAAAACATCACATATGAAACAATTCTCCTCCTTCTTTAAGTCATCCCTTACTTGAGTTCTCTTAAGAGCACATGCCACGTTGAAGGTCCTGGAGGACAATGTGTTTGTTATCTATCAATCAGACTTGAGGGAGAAGGGAGTGAAGGAATGTATGCCAGAGGGGAAGAAAAAGCTGTTCAAGAGAAAACCTTTCATGAAAAAAATACCTTTGTTTTCTGTAAAGCACAAATACTTCAGGTGAATTAACTTGCAGTGACGTGTCATGCATAGAGTTGGTAAGAAACTGCATGAATGCTATTTTCTTCATTATTTTCATCCTGGTGAGGGATGAAAATTCAAAACCTCAAATAATTTGTAAACTGAAATGAAAAATACATCAGTCCACCTCAAATGAAGAATTTTAACAACTCTAATATTTGGCTTTTTCTTATATTGTTTTTTTTAAGAACAAATGTATTCAAATTTCAAAGCAAAAAATATAGGTTAATAAAACTCCAAATATTTCCCTTTGCAAGTGTCCAAAAGGGTATTTTGACAGAGTTCAAATATTTGAATAGAAAATTCCACCTCAAATTCAAACCAACTCATAATCCTTCCAGGCTCCAAGGAAAGGAAGTTCTGTCAGCTGAGAAGATCCCAAATTCTCCCAGGTTCACAGAGCACAATTCAATGTCCTTATATTAAAATATTTTGATGTCTCTTTTCCACAGTATTAACTTTTTTCAGTATAGCTCACAGAAATTATCTGAAATGGGTCAGACTCTGCAACTGAGGCCATTAATTCATACAGCCTTTTGGGCACCCAGCATTGCCACACAGCCATGATGCAGATTCGTCTGTTCAGAAACAACTCGGAGTGTTTCACCCATCTACAAAACAGAGTTGAATGGGAAGAGACAGTAGCTTAGGACAAAAAAACCAAATATCAATGTAAGTGTTATGCTTTGCTTGTGCTAGATAATACCATGCTGATAACATTTAATTGCTTTTGGTTCAGAAAAAATACACTTGATCGTATTAAGCCTTATATAAAAGGTTGCTGGCAATTCTTTTTCAGCAATGCCAAATATTATTATTCTCCTCTGATTTTAATGTGCTCCTTAGAGTTATTCTTTCTTAATGTAGTTTCGATGTAAGCATCTCATTGAGAAACAGAAAGAGATTTGGTTTTGAATTTTCCACCAAGTCTCTAGGGTAAGATGGTTTAATCGCAACAACATAAGACACAACTAAGGAAAAAGAAGTTCCTTATCAGTGAACCTCTGCTAAGCTTCAAGGCTTGCAACTATAAGTTGATATGGCATTGGTAGATATGCAGGTGTGAGGGAACACAGTTTCTCCCAAGTCTCTCCATCGAACCTGTCTGCTCCCAAATGAGAGAGGAAATACATGATAAATCTAAACTGACTTGGAGTTCCACACTCTGTTTCTTTATCGCATGCTAAAATAAGGAGAGAAAATGATGCCCAAAGCCCTTTCAGCCCTCAGAGTAAAACAGAGGACTCTTGGCCACACCAGCAGTGGCTTTCCTCTTTGCTTTGTATATTTTAATAGTGTAAATGACTTTTATCTTTTTTTTTTTCATCCTTTCTGTGTGCTGCATTGTTGTCTGTGCTAAACCATACTAATAATATACTTGACTTTCTTTTTAATTAGGGCAGTGCAGATATGTATTTGAAGCAGAACAGCGTCCTTCCCAAGGTTGTATACAGCTATTATGTATTATCTTAGGTGAGGGAAGGACAAGGCACTGTCATGTATCATTCTCCCATGAAATATTTGGCAAGCAGCACTGAATTGTCAGGAGGAGGTCATCTTAATCTCTAGATAAATTCACCTCAGAGAATTGTATGCAGAAATAAACACAGCCTAGATTATATTCCTGATACAACCTTCTACAATGTATAATATAGGAAAAGGTTCTCTTTATTATCTGATTAAAAAAAACAACAAACCAACCAACTTAATGTTTAAGGAAAATTAAAATTTAAACAGTTACTTTTCTTTTTTTTTCTTTTTTTTTTTTTTTTTTCATTCAGACATCTTTCTTTGCTTATTTTATATTTTGATCAAAGTGGTTGGCAGTCAGTACAGGAAGTTAAATTTTTACATGGGACATTTTTTAATGTAAAATGCATTGCACAGGAGGCAGAATTCAATACATTACCTGAAGCTGGAAAAACCTTGGCAGACAATTTTTCAGACTTGAAAAACACTTACATGTCTGTTATGCATTTACAGATCAACCTCAGCAAAACATTGCAAAATTAAGCACCTGCACAATCAAGGCCTAAGTAGCAGATATAAATGTTTAGCTAAAGGATTTACAAATCTCAAATTTCAGGACATAAGACAAGCTTCTTAGGATGGAGATATGAATCATATCTATGTAACAGCACTTTTAGACACTGTAATCGTTGTTCCTGGTAGAAAAATGCTTCTTAATTAGAGACAGATGTTGAAAATTTTGAGTTATAAGAAAATGTCACAGGTCAAGTCTGTCAAAGAAAATAATAGGTTACTTGTTGGACTCTATCTTTTTATAAATAAAGAAATATAGAAATGATAAAATTACACTTTAAATGTATATTTCTTTTCTGTATTCAGCACTTTTTGTTGCTTTGAGCTAGGCTGAAGTCAAGAGTATACAATTAAGTACAGTTTTGTGATAGCCAGGAATCCTCTCCTGGAAACATTAGCCTTATAACAAACTGAATAACTGAAACAGGCACTCACAAAAAGCAATTTCTTTCTAACACCTTGCTCTTTTAACACATTAAATTCGTGCCATGTGCCCTCTTTCACAAGACCAAAAATTATATGTTTTTTTTATTAAAATTCTCTCCCACATGGCCTTTGCAGTCCTGGCCACTTCAGTTTGATTGCACTGAAGTGCTGCAACCCTGGAGCAGTCCCTTTGGAAGTCACTATTCTGGTCTCACTCCCCTCTCCTTTACCGGTAAACACCTTTAGCCCCTATGTTTTCCCCCACTTTCCCCCAAGGAAAAAACCCTTGTGTCTTTAGAGTTCTTTAAATTTATTTAACAGAATACCAGAGAACTACTTTTAGGGTCCTATTGAGGTCATTTGTAATGCAATCAAGCCACACTGTGATGTTATTCTCTTCATAGCATGACATCCTTGTGTGTCAGTAGCTGTTTAAACTATGGCCTAGTGCAATCAGCATGGTTTATCCCACAGAGTGGTGCTGAAACCCATTTTACAGAGTTGAGATGTATACATAGAGCAGTGCTTCCCACTGAAGGGTCATGTCTTCACTTCCACCTGTTTTAGCAGAACAACTATTCCTCTTTCCTGCTCCTCCCCATCAGTAGATGTATTGCCACCTCCAACTTTAATATAAATGGCTGGTCTGAGAGATTTCATTCTGTTCCCTTTCAAATTTTAAGAAGAGTCCTTTCCAAAGTCATGTATTTTACATCTTGCAATTACAAAATCTTGTTTGGTTTTTTTTTTCTTACTCTGTGGAACAGTGGCATTGGAGCTGCTGTTAGCTGTTTAACTGCAACTGAATTTCACCTCATAGGTGATAATGTGAAGACATTTAAATGTATAAATATACACAAAAAGTTTATAACTGATCATGTGATCCATGAATGGCAGTCATTGGTGACTAGGATTGACTCTCAGTAGGAACTGAGCATCTAAATACACTTGGATTATGCTCTGCAAAGTGGTGGTGCCTTCATCTGGATTCAGTATTATATTTATTCAGAGAGTGTCCTGGATTGGCTAAAACAGGGCTTTTTTCTCCTTT
>NW_009613388.1:0-14615 GCF_000690535.1 Cariama cristata
CGCAGCCCTCGTCATTCACAAGTCCTGAGTCAGATCCAGCCAGACGTAGGGCGTTATTCCCTAATGCCAGTTTGCAAAAGCTTGTTATTTACCTTCTGGTTACAGATATTTGAGGCTTCAAACTTACGAGGTTGCACCTTGGTTTTTTAAGGAACCTACTGGGTTGCTTGTTCAAAATACCAAAAACATTGCATGTGTATTTTCTTTTTGTTCACTCTGACTCAACCGTGCACAGCTACTTAAAAGTAATAGAAAATGTTCGATGTAAAATTTTTGGGTAGGTGAGGGTCTAGAAAGGTACGTGTTCATCAGACCACTTACAATGCATTTTCTCCTGCTTCCTAGTATAAATATCTTTCCCAGGTCAAGGATGTGGCACCATCGAGCCGTTTTGTTATTTCTCCCTGGGTGGCTTAGGATGGGGTGTCCTGTCGCTAGGATGACTAACCACTGTTTCACCCGGTGTTATCCCACGCGGTGTTTCTGGGTGTTTATCCTCAACATATACAGCTGCGATTTTAAAGATTACATTTTAAGAAGGTTTCATGCAAGTGTATGCAGCTGCTCCGGAGGCTGAACCAGCTAGGGCGTTAACATATTCCTTTATTTTTAAATGTGTTATGTTTCTCAGTTGTGCTTTTACGATGACAAGAAATGCCTCAGCCTGAGATGCCTGTCTGCTGCACCCCAATCCAAGCTCTAGGTGGGGAGCAGTTGGCTTCTCTAAATGCAACTCATCCATGCTTCCGGCATACCTGGTGCATAAATAGGTTTGGGACACTTCTAAAATGCAGTAATAGCCACTAAGCTTTGAAATCATGGCTTCTAAAAGATGAAGAAGCGATAGTTTGTATTCTTTCTTGTGCTCTCTTCTCACCCCTATGCCCATGGTAGCTGAACACCTCTTGCACTCTTAAGAAGTGGGGGATGTAGCAGTGAATCCCCATTAGGCTAAGGAAAGCACTGAGCCTGCCTTCCCCTCTTTTCCGAGTGCTTTACCCCATCAGTTATCAGATGAGATAATATTCCTCCTCTAGACCTATTTTAAAAGTGAACCTTGTGTCCCATCCATTTATCTTCAGGGAAGGGCTCCAGGCTCTGGAGGCAAATGCCTACAGGTCCTGATTTGGGTGTGTTTTGGAAGGGAATGGGATTCAAACTTGTGCCTAAGTGATTAGGGGTAGGTGGTTTGTTCTTGGGGTTGCATTCTGGAAACCATATGTCCAATTAATTTCACAGTCTAGCCCTAAATCTGTTGAGACTGCCTTGCAGAGGGAGAAATCTGTGAGTGGGTGGAAAAAAATGGGTTGATTAGTTTATGATTTGGAACAAGAAATGTGATTATCCTTATCTTATACAGAGGAACTACAAATAACACTTGGTCATAAACATTTCGAGTTTTATTATCCAGCCACGCAATTAATCTGTGTGAACTCCAGCAGCACTGGATTTTACTGATGATTACATACCACGTGCAGTCATTTTTTCTTGCTTGTAAATACCATTCATTTTAACCTGCTCATTCCTTTTAACACTGATTTTCTTGAATTTTACTAGGTTTTCACACTAAAGTCTAAATTTCACTGTTAGATATATGTATACACAATCTATTTGTGGCAGAACGTTTTTCCAAATCTTAATCATTAAAGTGAAAGTAGCTGTTTAAATTACTTTTACTGTGTTTGGGCTGGATGCACTATAATGCCATGTGGGATTCTTTATACACTGATTCACATACTGTTTGCATCTTTAAAAATCTGGATTCTTTAAGAGATTAGTATCAGGATTGCATTTTTAAATTTCCATGGCAAAAGCACATGTTTGTGTTGGACTGCTTTTTAATAGCATTTTTATGTAACTAATTGCATCCTGGCATGTTACAGGGTAAACTAACGTGCTACTTCAAGTCCACCAGAGTCAACAAGTAGACAGAAGTATATTGATTCACTGAACATAGGAAGGTCTGTCTATACAACCAAAAGGACTAAAAACTTCCCTTAAATAACTCTTTCATAAAGTCCAAACATTGTGTTCTTATGCTTATGGCAGCCTAGTGTAAAGTTGGTATTGTCACAGAACTACAAACCCAGTTGCTGTCATTTTTTGATTGTAAAAATTATTGGTGGTTTAACTTCCAAGTATAGTGATGTAATATGTGCATATCTTTAATACATATAGAAAGTAAAATATCTGGTTCTGAATGCTGTAATTCTCCCCCTCCCCAAAGTCACCCACTATTAGAAAAATGCATTAAATTATGAAAATCTGTAGTCAGCTATTAATGATCACATATAAGCTTTAGGGATTAGAAGACATAGATAAATTAGTATTTTGAAAAACATAGACATACATCATACTGGATATGAAAATTACTTACACAGCAGTCCTATGTAGCAAGATTCAGACTACCTTTTGTGGTGGCATAACGTTTCTGGAAGAACTGAATGTTTTTAAGATACTAGAGTAACAGGTGAAAGTAATGCCAATATAAGGATTCATGGTCCTTAACACCTTATCTGAGCACGTTATCAGAAGCACCTCTGGAAGCAGATATAACTCTGCTAATCTCATGTCTCATGTTGCAGTGTGCACAAGGGTGGTCTGCCAAAATGGCCAAAGGGGTGGAAAGGTTAAAACCAATAAATGACAATAACCCTATTCTCTACCCATGTGGGTCTGTTTACACACAGGCAGACCTGCACAAACACATCTCCCTAAGCCGGAGTGGGGCTGAGCAAGGTTTTTCTGATAGTATCAGGATCTGCTTCTTTCTTTCAGTTACTTTCTTGATCTGGAGGACGTTGCCCTCAAAAGCCCTCAATGTTTCCTTCAGCTTTGCAAAGCTGCTCTTTCTTAAGAAAGAACACAGACTCTCTTAATCCTGTAGTTATATATCAAAAACAGAAAGCCCAAAGTTGTATAAAACGCAGACTGCTTCATTTATGGATGAATTGATTTAACATGCTCCTGGAAACTGCATGCAGGATTCTGATCTCATACTGGTGCAAACTCAGGAGTCATTCCCCTTTAGCCAGTGAAATTAAATAGGCATAAAACATTTGCGTAAGATGGATGATAAGGAAACCCTTCAGCATCATTTCTATAGTGTATTTGGTCAGTGGTAACAGAACTTTAGTGTCGTGGTTGGACCAGTGCATATTATGAACGAGTGTGCAAATACCACCACATTGTTGAAGGTTTCTTGGGAGGCAGTGTGACAGTTTTTATTTTAACAGGCAGGGCCAGGCTTTTGATTGCATGCTGCCCCCTTTTGCATCATCAAACTAAGGGAAAAATAACTTGAAATCACTCGCTTGATCCAGTTAAACTGAGCTTGGGATGCCTGCCGGAAAGAGGAGATGAAGATCTACTGTTTGGTCCATCAGTCCCAGGGATGGCTGGTTACCAAACCAGTCCCCAGAGTAGCTTAAAGTGATCTCAGAGCTGCTCTAAGCAGTGATTTCTGGCTGGCTCGTAAGGTTGTGGTGGTACTCTGGATATGGCCTCTTCCCGCAGAAGTGTCTTCTGTGCTCAGAGCTGTAAGAGAAAGGGCTACTTTGGCTCTCCATGGTCCCAGGATGCCTTTTAAAGCAGGGAATCGTTAGCTGGCTGGTTAAGGGAGCTTGAGGGTCCTTTCACACAGGCACCACACAGCCGAGAGGCTGGCATTGAGCCAGAGACCCCCCTTGGTGGAGTAGGCTGGTGTTACCGAGAACAGAATGAGGTCTCTGACCTGTTCCGATAACATCGTTTCCATGTTCCTAAGGTTGCCAACATTTAATTTGTTTGACTTGGTGGCACTGCACTTCTCTAGCAGTATAGTATAACATGCAGTCAAAGGGCCAATTCTCCTTTCATTTGCACTGAGCAATTCCTCTTAGATATGTGAGGGTGCAGCAAAGGTAAAAATGCAAAACCTCATCACAGCAGAGAGGAGAATCCTGAAGTCGCATGGAGCAGGAGGCTGGGTGGGTAGAGAGGGACATGACAGAGCAAAGTTGACAAGCGGAAAAATGCTTCAAGAAGCCAATGTGCTACTCTTAGCATATGTGAGCCAGCAGAAAAAATAGGTTGCATGGATCATCCCCAGCAGGGAATGGGAAAATCATGGAGGTACAAACTGGAGCATAACATTCTTGTAGATGAGGGATGAGTAAATAGCACTGGTTGTTTACAACAGAATTGCCCAGGGAAACCGGTAGATGGACTGCACAGCAGCAATACTTAATGTTTTTTCTCCCGTGTCCCCCTCCTGCTCGCTGATGTGAAAGAGGAACAGTTCAGCTGGTTGCAGAGGAACCCAAGTTCAGGAGCACGGGCGGGAGGGCATGGTGTCTAAGCGCTGCCAACGCAGGATGTAGCACAGCACCGTGCCTTTAGTACTGCTGGTAGCATGGGGCTCTTCTCACTTTGTCATCAGCCAAGGCTTGATGTAGTAATCTTTAATCATAGCATGCTGGCCTCCGATCTTATCTCTTGTTCGTGAGGAGTATGTATCTATTGTTTTGATGAACTATCAGTGCTGACAAGGAGTCACTTTTTTTTCCTCAGTTGTGGTTTGTTTGCTTTTTGGGAACTGTTTGTTTTATTGAGCAAATTCCTGGCCAAAAATCCAATAGAAGGCAAAGGATAATTAAGCAAAAGACAATGGTGGCTTCATTTTGTGCTGAATGAATTCAGGAAGGAGCGGCAGGTAGAAGTATTAAAACATGCTTGTATAAAAAAACCCTCTGTAATATTTTGAAATAGCGTAAAAACACTGCTGCAAAAGCAGGTCTCAAAGCACTCTGAGTTTATTCAGTTGTAAATAAAAAGGATTTATCTTCGTGTGAGAATGTGTACACATAATTAGGCCTTATCTGATGATTGTTAGTAGGATGGTAAAGAGCTATTTGAATGTAAGTACGGGCATCGTTAAATGAATCATAAGCAACCTCTATATTTGCAGTTAGTTTCAGTTTGCTTAAAATAGCAGGGTCTTATTCTACTGGCATCTGTTGCTACTTACCGTAACTACTGGAGTTACAAGACTGAGAGGGAGCTCTTCAACAACCGAATTACTGGCAGACCTGTAATCCTTGACTGACTGTGCTTCATCTCAAAACTGTCTTTAACCCCAGCCTCCGAGAATCCCATGCCTCTGGTGTTTACAATCTTTCTTGTGGTAGTTCAAGCTGCACATAAGCCAGTGTAACTGAGCTGCTGTCAAATGAAGTGATCCTGTTCCCCCAGCTATGGTTTCCCTCTGCCTCCTTTGCATCAAAGCTAGTGAAAGTGAGGGTACAGAGTGGGTCAGACCAAGGCAAAACTGTTCCTTTCTTCTCTTTGATTCATTAGGCTTGTGCTGAAATTAATTAATTTTCAGTACTAACAGATCAGTTTAAAAATAAACACAAAACGTATGAGCCAGATACACTGCTATGTTCTGTCTTCTTTATGGAAGGTACAGTACATGGATGTTGTTTCTCTTTTAAGATGAAAGATGGAAAGCCATTATTCTGATTTTTCTTTTAGATAAGAAATGCTGATGTGGCCTCTAGAAGCCTTCGCGTGGTCCGAGCCATGCTTCTGTGCCTCTAGACACTGTGCTGCTGTGCCCATATTAAGTAAAGGGAAAAATCAGATCATCACAGTGATCTGTTTGTACTGAAAGAATATTGATTTCATTATGAAATTCAAATTATTCCTGAAGAGGTATTTGAATGTTCTTATGTATAGGTGATTTTAGGGAAATTAGTATCTGGAATGTATTTTCTTGAGTGAAGTTTAAAGTGTGTTACATCCTGGAGGACTCCAAGGGTCTCAATGGAGATGAATGAGTCACAATATATCAGCATTTGTCTCATTTTTTGTTACTTAGAGTAAGCACAAATACATGTTCTGTAAACTTGAACTTTAGCTTATGAGCTTGCCGGTCCTCTGCAATGAGAAACTCCTAGGTGTTTGCAGGAGCTGGATGCCCCTTACAGAACATGAACCGTATTTCTAATGCACAATTTCTGATGTTAGATTGACAAATGCTGCCTGCTGATCTGCTTACATCCTCTGAAAACCATCCCTGATACTGATGCTAAGTTCCAAATAGTAACTGTTTCTGATTCATCAAGTGCTGAAACAACATCAGAAGTTAGTGTAACACATGAGAACAGCATCTTTATTTCAAAAGATCATGAGTTTGGAAAAATCTGTGGTTACTCCCACCTGCATAAGGGATTCCCATTCTGGGGAAGAGGCTGGAGAAATCTCAGCTGCAAATGCAATGAACTGACAAGTATTTATAATCAGGGAATTACTGTGAATATATTTCTTCAGACCTATCTCAACTACTCAATTCCTACTGAACCCAGCCTCAGGTTCTTTCACAATGTTTTGGTAAGTTTAAGCATTTGATCAAGTAGGTTTTGATTCATAGGAAAGCAAACAAGTTTGAGTTTTTTTCCCTTTCTTTCATAAATCCTAAACCAGTTAAACTGCATTCCTGTTAGCCTGGAGTTCTTCGTGAAGAAATAAGTATTACACACAGTGTGTATGCAATTTCTGCATAGAAAACAATCTATGATTCTACTAGCATCCTTTAACTTACGAATCATTAAGGAAGGTGACGTGATTCGTGCTGTCCTTACACTGACACACCTTCTGCTAAGATGTGGTTTACACTATGAAAAATAAGTTAACTATCTCGCTTTCCCTTCATGATTTTCGATGTGACAACACACAGAATTTACTCACACAGATAATGTTAATGAATATTTTAATTCACTCACAGCTGCTAATAGTTTCTTGTGTTCATTGGTGTCTGACTTTGTGCTTTGTTTCCTGACATCCTTCCACTGCTTGTGCATGCTCCTGTTAGGTAGAGAGTGTTTTCATCCTCTACAGTAAATAACTCCTCACAGTGTACTTGCACATTGTTCTCGGAGATGCTGAATGATAGGAGGGAAATGGGCGATGAATTCGCTACCAGGAAAATTTTGTAGTTTATTTACAAGGCAGTAATTAAAAAATAAAAGCAAATGAACTTAAACCAGCAGCCTCCCTGCACCTTTAAACAAAATTATTCTTCTACTCTGGAATCTGATTTGGAATGAGACTTTATTGTTCACATATCCTTTGAGTGTTTACAGTCTGTAGCAGTGCATTTCAAATACTTGCCTTGCCATTTTCTGCCTACTAGTAATTTTGTGGAGCTATTTAAGTAGCTTAAATTTTAATCCACAGGTATTTGGGAGACGGATGAATCAGTGGTCCAAAAACACAGCTCATTAATTTTACATAATAGAAAAAGAATAAATAGGTCAGTATTCTGTGCATTATTTTACTAATAGGATAGTCTAATTGCTGTGTAGTTAGTCTTTATAGAGTACTTGAAGATGTAATTTGTTGTACAGGACTAATGTTGTGTTCATACACTTCTACATCTAGCTATACTTGGAAAGAAATAATTAACCTCACATCAAATCCTTTTGGGTTTCTCATGCACAGTGAAAGAAACCAGAGTGGGATTCAGCTGACCAAGTGCCTATGTGTATCTCTGAGCTACCTGGCTAGACCCCCCGCTACAAACAGGAAAGAATAGCCACGTTTGAGGAACAATTTGTTTTGTACTAAAGTAGATCTCTGAAATAGATCGTATGAATCATTTGTGTCTGCTTCTCAACTGCAAAGGAAGTTTGTGGTGGCTGGGCCTGATGTGGACATCTACCTTGCAGATAACTAAAGTTAGATGAGAGAAATCCCTGGGCCAAACTAGTTCAGTGTTTTCTGCGGTGATCTGGAAGTAAATATAAAGGCTGCTTAAAATAAGTCAAGTAAATCCTGGGCTGGTTGAATGAAGGGACTGACTCAATATAACTTGAAGAGACTGTGTATGCCATATACATATGTACTTGGTTCCAAGTATGTTTGGCATAGTGAATGAAAATGTTGTTACGCTCTCTTTCTTTGCCCTCCAAGTCTATGTTTTTCGTTCTGTCAAAGCCTAGCAGAGTAAGTTCCTAGAGCAAATCCATCCAGGCTTGAATCTATATCAGCCTGCCCTAGCTTCCTTCCAGAGACTTCTGACCTTCTCAGTCTCTCATGCCAGTCATTACTGCGAGTGGTATCTCTGAAGCTGGGTCACAATTTTACGTGATCTGTGGTGAGGTAAACACAAAGCAAGTATAAGACCTTTCCTTCTTGGATCTATGGCACACACAAAGCTCTCTCCAGCTTCCCCCACACTAAACTGATTGTCTTCTGCAGAGAGGGCTTCTGGCCCCACAGAAGCTGTTGTTCAGGTGATCAGTGGAACTCATATCTACCCACGTTTTGGGTGCCCAATACTGAATGGCACACTTTACCTCAAACCTGAACAATCTGTTTCCTTCCAGGGGCATCTTTGCATGTCCCAGTCTGGCTCTGTCGAAAATCTTTATTTTCAGGTTTTTGCTAACCTTATTAGCAAAAAAAGAAAAGCATCTTTCTTAGAGTAGGATTGTGTTGTGTTCCTACGAGGCTTTCTCCAGCTCCTTCCCCCAGAATTCATCTTCCAGATGGACCAAAGTAAGGCTGATCTTCTGAGGGGCTCTCTTCAACCTTTTCCAAATCTCTCCTCTACTTCCCATTTTTTGCTGACCATACAAGCAGCTGGCCCTCATTCCCAGCTTTTCTAGTAAGCCTCACCTCCGTTGGAATAGGAACTGGCTAATACCCTTCTCCTTGCACAGAGAAAATAACCTGTCTGCAATGACCAAAAGGGGATGAATATAGGGACTGATGATAGCATATGCAGTGTGACATCTCTTAGTTACAAATCGGGTCCTTGTGTGTTGGTAGGAACCACGGCCTGAGTCCTCAGAAGTTAATGAGTTATATGTAGTTAGAACAACTGGGGAGGATAAGCAAGGATACTTTTCTTTATTCCTTAACCTTCCCTCCTCTGCTTCCCAAACTCTTATGGCTACTTGGATAGTTTTGATGTAGAGTTCTTCTGCTATTATTATTATTATTCTCTTATTTTCTCTTTTATGAGAGTCTTTCAGTGGCATGGCATGCACAGTCACTACCATCTGTCACAACCTGTCCTGTCCAAGGAGAAAACAGTGCAGTGTGGTCATATACATTCCTTGCTTAAACCTTAATGGGTCCACTGGTATGTGCCTACACTGCAGAATCATAGAATGGTTTGGTTGGAAGGGACCTTAAAGATCACCCAGTTCCAACCCCCCTGCCATGGGCAGGGACACCTTCCACCAGACCAGGTTACTCAACCCCTCATCCAGCCTGGCCTTGAACACTTCCAGGTGTGGGGCATCCACAGCTTCTCTGTGCAACCTGTTCCAGGGCCTCACTACCTTCACAGGGAAGAATTTCTTCCTAATATCTAATCTAAATCTTCCCTTTTCCAGTTTAAAGCCATTGCCCCTTGTCCTATCACTACATGCCCTCATAAAAAGTCCCTCCCTAGCTTTCTTGTAGGCCTCTTTTATGTACTGGAAGGCCGCTCTAAGGTTTCCCTGGAGCCTTCTCCAGGCTGAACAACCCCAACTCTCTCAGCCTTTCCTCATAGGAGAGGTGCTCCAGCCCTCTGATCGTCTTCATGGCCTCCTGTGGACTAGCTCCAACAGATCCATGTCCTTCGTGTGTTGATGGCCCTAGAGCTGAAGGCAGTACTGCAGGTGGAGTCTCACCAGAGTGGAGTAGAGGGGGAGAACCACCTCCCTCAACCTGCTAGTCACACTTCTTTTGATGCAGCCCGGGATATGGTTGGCTTTCTGGGCTGCAAGTGTACATTGCTGGATCATGTTGAGCTTCTCATCAACCAATAACACCAAGTCCCCCTCAGGGCTGCTCTCAATCCATTCTCCGACCACCCTGCAGTACTGCAGGTGGAGTCTCACCAGAGTGGAGTAGAGGGGGAGAACCACCTCCCTCAACCTGCTAGTCACACTTCTTTTGATGCAGCCCGGGATATGGTTGGCTTTCTGGGCTGCAAGTGTACATTGCTGGATCATGTTGAGCTTCTCATCAACCAATAACACCAAGTCCCCCTCAGGGCTGCTCTCAATCCATTCTCCGACCAGCCTGTATTTGTGCTTGGGCTTGCCTGGACCCACATGAAGGACCTTGCACTTGGCCTTGTTGAACTTCATGAGGTTTGTATGGGCCCACCTGCCAAGCCTGTCAAGGTCCCTCTGGATGGCATCCCTTCCCTCCAGCATGTTGACCACACCACACACCTTGGTGTTGGCAAACTTGCTGAGGGTGCACTTGTTCCCAGTGTCCATGTCACCAACAAAGATGTTAAACAGCGCCTGCCCCTGAGGAATGCCACTCGTCACCGGTCTTTTCTTGAACATCGAGCTGTTGACCACAACTCTCTGAGTGCGACCATCCAGCCAATTCCTTATCTGCTGAATGGTCCATCCCTCAAATCCATGTCTCTCCAATTTAGAGACAAGGATGTCGTGCGGGACAGTGTCAAATGCTTTGCAGAAGTCCAGGTAGATGACGTCAGTTGCTCTTCCTTTTTCCGCCAACGCTGTAACGCCATTATAGAAGGTAACCAGATTTGTCAGGCACAGTGTGCCCTCAGTAAAGCCATGCTGGCTGTCACCAATCCCCTCCTCATTTTCCATGTGCCTTAGCATAGTTTCCAGGAGGATCTGCTCCATGATCTTGCCGGGCACAGAGGTGAGACTGACTGGCCTGTAGTCCTGGAATGTGTTGATGATAACTTCCTTCTCCAAGTGACGGAGGAGCCAACGAGGAGAGGTGCTGTGCTGCACCTTATTTTCACCAACAAGGAGGGTCAGGTGGGGAAGCCTTGGCTGCAGTGACCATGAAATGGTGGAGTTCAATATCCTTAAGGCAGTAAGGAGGGCGCACAGCAAGCTCACTACCCTGGACTTCAGGAGAGCAGACTTTGGCCTCTTCAGGGAGCTGCTTGGTAGAGTGCCATGGGATAACGCCCTGGAGGGAAGAGGGGCCCAAGAAAGCCAGTTAATATTCAAGGATCACCTCCTCCAAGCTCAGGACCAATGCATCCCAACAAAGAGGAAGTTAGGCAAAAACGCCAGGAGGCCTACATGGATGAACAAGGAACTTCTAGACCAACTCAAACACAAAAAAGGAAACCTACACAGGGTGGAAGCAAGGATAGGTGGTGTGGGAGGAATACAGATAAATTGTCCAAGCAGCCAGGGGTCAGGTTAGGAAAGCTAAAGCCCTGATAGAATTAAATCTGGCCAGGGACATCAAGAGTAATAAGAAATCTTCTATAGGTATGTCGGTGATAAAAGAAAGACTAGGGAAAATGTGGGCCCTCTCCGGAAGGAAGCAGGAGACCTGGTTACCTGGCACATGGAGAAGGCTGAGGTACTCAAGGACTTGTTTGCCTCATTCTTCACTGGCAAATGCTCCAGCCACACTGCCCAAGTCGCAGAATGCAAAGGCAGGGACTGGAAAATGTTCATATATGAGAAAGTAGGAATGGAAAAAGTGTGCCTTTCACAAGGAAAGGCTTGTAATTGTCCTTGGTTTTGCAGAAAATGTATTTCTGCTTCTTCACGTCCTGGGAAAGCCTGCTGACTTGCATATGTGAACTTGCAGAAAGCTCTGGGATTCCAGACCTATTGAATTGAGATTTCTTTTTGGATCTACTGACAACCTTTTAGATTTCCTCTGACAAGCTTTAAAGCATTTTCAAGACCTAGAAACTGACTCACAGTGGGAAGTAAATTCCTCAGTTCACATGCTAAGCATCCGCCAACTCTGCATTCACATTTTTCTGAGCAGTTTTACTTAATCTTCTGCTGACTGACTGATCATCATTGTTGCTCCTTCCACCCTCCACATGGTAGAGTGCCCCACGTTCTCAGGGAATGTTCTAGGGCAACTGATACAAAGACTTCTATTGTATAAAGTTGGGAAAATTAGCATCTCTTGCTAGACAATTCACCACTGAGAGATTAGTAAGATAGCAAAAGCTTGAAACATCTGATAAGGTGAAAAAATGAACATGACTGAAATCTGTTTCCAAAAAGACATTACTTATATTTGTTGTACTCTTAAGGATTGAACTGTGTCTGCAACAATAAGACCAAAGTAGTAACTGGCATCTGGCTACTTTTAAAAAGTGATGCCTGTTTTGTAAAACACATAAGCAAAGACAAATGAGACAAAAGGAAAGATATATAATGAAATTCCATCATATGAGAAGGTCATGGCTCTGCAGATGCTCCCATGCTGTACTGCATCATACCAACAAGGAGCTACAGCCTCTTTACTGCCCCAACATCTGTAGATCTGCACTTGATTAGGCACAGGACTTCCATGGAGTTTAAGCATAGGTATAGCAGTGAGGATGTTAAGGGTCTTAGGGATTCAGAACTCAGAAGTGCACATGATCACACATGCTTCCCAGCCACGGAGAGTTTTGTGTAGTTAGCAACTATGCTTTTGTAGGCTGCTACTGCTGTCTGCAAAACAGGGTGATGCAAGTTCCTGGTCCCACCCACCTGATGAAAATCAAGTGAAACTTTTCCTCCCTGTGTTGAAACATCCTCATGGAGAAACCTTCCCAGGCCAGGAGCAGGCGGGGCCCCGGGGCTGCAGTCCGGCGTGCTGCAGGTGGACAGAGAATTCTTTTACAAGTTGCTGTTCTCCCTTGTCACACAAGCATGAAAGAAACCCAGATTAAGCTACTGCTTTGATCTTGTTCGTTCTTTCTTAGACATTTTGAGTAGGTTTATATATGACTGTGATAAATAAGAGAGAGGAAAAAAAGAAATGGCAATTCATGGCTTTTGTATCTGTGCAAGCCTATTAAAGCAAGACAATCTAGAGTAATGCTTTCCAAATAACTGTAAATTAGTATCTCCCTGTGACACATTTACTATTTTTAAGATCATACACAGTGTCAAATTGCATCTCTTAAAAACCATTTCAGCCTGTTGCACTACAACTACAATATACCATTTAAGACTGTATGTGAAACTAAATAGAGATGCCTACGTATTCTTGTGGCTATGGTCAAGAATGTGGCACTCCTTTGCTCTAGGTGCTAATTTTTTTTTTTTTTCTTTTAAGGTGGTTGTACAGATTAAAGGCAGTGAAAGAAGTGTATCTGCTTAATGCCCATGTGAGATTGTATGAAATGCTTGAGGAAAATATATTCTTAGTGAGATACATTGATTCTGTGATAATTTTTATTAGAATTAGTTTTAAAAACATTATATTTACCATAGGTATCTGTGCCTTATGTGCGTTCTGGACCTGGGGAGAGCAGGATGATAATGCTTGCACTAAGTGAAGTGACAATTTTTAGAATATAGAAGATAATAAAATCCTGGCTGTCCAAGAGTGGGAAACACGCTGAAATATTCCTGCTATGGTGTAGCAAGATCTTAGGCAGATGTCTTGTGTTCACTGTACATCTACAAGCCCATATATTAGGAGACTGGCGTGGCTAAACAGGGAACTTGGTGGAGCTCCAATGCAAAAAGGCAGTATAGAGGAGATGGAAGCAGGAACAGGCTACAGTGGATTAATTTAGAAACACTGCTTGAGTTTGTAGAGGTAGCCTCGAGGTAGCCTCAGGAGATCCAAAGCTTAAATGCAGTTGAGACTTGCACAGGAAGTGCAACAAGAAGAGCTTCCACGGCTCTGTTAGTATAAAAAGGCTGAGCAAGGAAAACATGGAACTACTGTTGAATGGAGGAGGTGATGTAGTGACAGCAGACACAGATAAAGCTGAGGTATTCTAAGGTTTCTTTGCCATCTTTACCAACAAGCTATCCCATTCCTATGTGCTTAGGGAAGGGTTCAAAGAGAACTAGATGAGTGTTTAGTCAGGGAATACGTGAGAGAGTTTGACCAGAAAACTCCATGGGACCAGACGGACCACATCCAAGGTGCCGAGAAAACTGGTTTGGTGTCACTGCAGGACCACTCTATCACACTGAAAGGTTATGGAGATCAAGGAAGGTTCCTAATGATGGGAAATAAGTAAATGTTGCACCCTTCTTCAAAAAGGCCAAAGACAATCTAGGGAACTATAAACTTCGCTTTGGTGCCCATGAAACTTCAAGGAGCGAGTCCTCTTGGAGCACATTTCTGGGATATGAAGGAGACAGTGATTGGGAACAACCAGAATGAATCTACCAAGGGTAAATCATGCCTGAAGACCTGACTGTGTTTATGATAAAATGACTGGATTTGTGGATGAGGGGAGAGGAAAGGATGTCATTTACCTCAAATTTAGGCAGGCTTTTTGACACTGTCTCCAACAACATTCTTGATCTGAGTTAAGATGTTATGGTCTGGATGGGTAAAAATTGCTTGGATGGTTGGGCTCAGAGGAGAATGGTTAATGGGTTGTTCTCTACCCAGAGGACAAGTGGAGTGCTATAGGGATCTAGATATTGAGACTGTCCCATTTAACATCTTTACCAATTACCTCGAGGAGGTGATGAAGTCCTCTTTCCTCAGATTTGCAGATGACACCAAGTTGGAGGGAACAGTGGATATGCTGTGGGCAGGGCTGCCATACAGAGGGACCTAGGGAGGCTCGAGGAATGGGCCAACAGGAACCTTATGAAATTCAGCAAGGACAAACACAAAGTTTCCCTCATCTG
>NW_009613388.1:14646-52530 GCF_000690535.1 Cariama cristata
GAGCCCTTGCACCAATTCAGGCTGGGGCTGACTGGCTTTACTGAGAAGGCCCTGGGGAGTCCTGGCAGACAGCACGCTGCCCGTGCGTCAGGAGTGTGCCCTGGCAGCAAAGGCAGCCAACAGCATCCTGACTGTGCTAGAGGGAGCGCAGCCAGGAGCTCGAGGGAAGGGATTATCCTCCCGCTCAGCACCTGCTAAACCACATCTAGACACTGTGTCCTTTTGAGCCTGCTCCAGTACAGGAAAGACATTGAAAACTTGGAGCCAAGATCAGCTGAGGGCCCGCAAGATGGTTGGAGTCAGAGCCATGTGAGGAGGAGCTAAAGGAACTGGATTTGTTCAGCCTGGAGAAGAGGTGGCTTCAGGTGGAGCTAATAGCAGCCTGCCAGTACCTATGAGGGAATCTTCAAGAAGACACAGCCAGGCTCTTCACAGTGGTAATTGATGGGAAGACAAGAAACAGAAGGCATAAATGGAAACAAGAAAGGTTCAGCCTGGGAATAATGAAGAGAAAAATATGGGGAAAAAATAATACTGGGATTGGGTAAAATTATTTAGGTGTCAAGCTCTAACAGACCATAAATCCTGAATAGTCAGACACCATTTCCTGTGCTCCTGGCTCCATCCACTTCACGTAGAAACCTAAGGTACTTTACCGACCACAGTGAATTTCCATTGGCTAGCAGTGAAACCTGTGATGTAGCCCAAATTCTTAATTATAAATTATAACAAGCATATTTTTTCTGCAAAACACAGCTATAATATTTGAGTTAGTGCAGGCTCAAGCTTGGGTCCACATGGCATAGTGCAGAGCTGTACGGACCTACCTGCCAGGTTTCCTTTGTGGGATAGCCTTTTTTATGTGGCTTGGCCTATGAGTTAGGCTTCTTGGCAAAATTTATTAACTGGGACCTAGTGCTGCAGGAATGGCTTGTGCAAGCACCTGATCACACTTGTGCCTGGCTAGCTTCAACATCTATGCTGTGCTCCCCTAGTGTCCCTCTTCTGTAGTTAGCAAAGGATCGGCCGTTTCAACTGATATAGCCTTGCCCAATGTTAGATGAATACATAGTAGGTGAAAGTGTTGGGTTTGTTTATTTTTTTCTATTTAAGAAAGGATGAAGCTGGTGTAGTAGGAGAGGAGGAGGATGGAGGAACTGGGCAGTTCCAGCCTTTCCGTTGCAGAAACCCAACATAAGTTCCTCAGTTGCCTCCCTCAGCCATGCAGCCAGAGACTGCAACAGTCATTCCTTCTCATACATGGAGCGTGCTCCAGGATTACTTATAACTCACAGTCTCCTAAAAAAGACAAGAGTTTCAATTTAGACATATATTCCCTGATGTTGTACATGAAGGAGAGCGCCTAGTCCAATCTCAGGCAGAGCTTGATCCTGCAGCAAACTATTGCTCCTCTTTCACCTCCCAGCTCTGAGTTTCCTCCTAAAGAACAGGAAAAAACTCTTCATGATGATTGTAGCATTAAGGACACCTCTGGATTTTTTCAGCCAGAGGTCTCAGTATGGCCAGAGAGTTCCACAATTTGGACTCCTAGTCTGCCAAGCACATTTTGGTGACTTTTTGGGTCAGAAGTAAAGATGAGGTGTGGAAAGGGTATCAGTGTGATTGTGCCTGCCCACAGGGATGTTACTATGCCACTTCTGCATGACTAGTAAGAACTGGCCTGCTGTGGGTGAGGCTAGCAGCCCTGGGCTTGAACTTCTAAAAGGCATTGCATTTCCTCAAGAACCTTTACCTTGAATTAGTCATTAATTCTTTATCATTACCCATTAATGATTCTAAAACCAAAGCATTTAGCTTAATGACTTTATTACTATAAAGCCTAAAAAGTGTAATTCTACTTAATCTTGGGGAATATCAGTTTCCAGGAAGGGAACAATTCAGGATGAGTTATGTTGTGCTAAGTGAACGTGCTTCCCCAGATACTCTCATGGCATAGTAGGGGATCAATAAAAAGAAATGTGGTCCCACCCCTTCATTCACGGGTCTGAATAGTTCCCTGGAGGGTGTGTAGCAACACAGATAATTTACTCCTGGTAGCAACAGGGGGTTTTCTGGAGGAACTGGTGGCAGAGAAACTGCGTTACAAGAGTGGTTCTGAGTCACAGAGTCTTCTGGGATGCTCCTGTGTTGGTCATTCCTCAGAGATGAGCTTGTAGTCAAACTAACAACCAGCTAAATCGTTTGGAGAATTTTCCTGTTCAGGGTGAGGTTGAGGAAGCATGACTGTTGTCTAGCTGCCTTTGCAGTGCTGTACACAGCAGTGGAAGGGACACTTGGAGCTGACCCTTTGCATTACTAGCTGATGGCATGTCCAGCTCTTCATTTACCCAGAGGAAGACTATGTGCAACTGGTGCTCAGAGTGACCTGCAGGGTACATTGCTGCACTATGCTTAGTGTCTAGCATTCTCCTTAGCCTCCAGATATCATCCCTTCATTTTTTAGTGTGAAGTGGGAAAGAAAATCTATAGACATTCATTGCAGGGGCCCTGGGGTTTCTCTTGACATCTCCTGCTGTGAGGAAAGTTGAACCACGACTAAGAACAAGCTCACTTCTGAAGGCAAAATTGTTGCTGTGTCTGAAGAAAAGAGCTCCTTCAGTATTATCAAAGATAGGAAAATGTGATCTATTGTGGCCATACTGACATGGAGAGTTAGGGAGTTAAGGCGTTCCTAGAATCACTTGTTAAACCAGCAATGCACATTGGTATAGCTGATACTATATGTGCGTGCTTACAGCCTACAGCAATGGTGTTGCTTTCTTTGCACTGTTCTCTTTGTACTAGACTTTTCTATGTTTTTCGCAGATTTTTGGGGACATCAGAGGCTAGCACTGCTCCGTCTATTCTCAGGTTGCCTACAAGCTGTGCAGGCTTGTATGCAGAAGTGCGATTGCTAAGTTAGTTAGCCTGATGGATGATAGAGTTGGAAGCAGAGACAAGTGAGTCCTCCCTTGTATATCAGGCAATATAATTGCAGAGCCAAATTAAGGAGAGTATAACAACTTCTAATCTAAGTTTGAAGTTGGCCCTGCTTTTCATGGAAGATTCAACCAGATGACCTCCAGAGATCCCTTCCAACTTAAATTGCTCTATGATTCTAACAAAAGAAGGATTTTTTCAAGAGAAACTGCAGACCTATTCTCCCAGCTCTGAAGTCACCAGTTGAAGATGAGTAAAGATCACACTCGTTCCATCTGAAGGCTTTGCAAATCACATCAGTAATTAATATACCAGTGAGTTTGCTATTTCTGGCATTAGTGAAATCATATTGACCTCTGCATGCTCTAAATTTGCCCCTAAATTGCACATAGAAATGCCCATCCTAAATTGCACACAGAAATGAAATAAAAATTCACAACTGGCTGGATGCCCCCTGCAGACTTGTGCTCACTTTATGGTCCCTGCCATCGTAACAGTAATTACGCTTGCTTAACTCAGTGAGGTGAAGGCTAAATCGAGCCCTATCCCTGGTTGTCTGCATTCCCTACAGTGCATGAATGAGTAGGGGTTATTGTATGTACAGCAGGTGCCAGGCACATTCTGTGGCACTTTTATTTCCTCTTCTTGAGGAATTCACACACGAAGTAGATGGTGACTTGGCACTCAGAGTCATTCCACTCTCCCGTGCTGAGCATTTCCACACAGTCCTCTCTGCCAGCTGGGTCGTGAGGCTCCCCTTCCTTCCAGTTACTGTAGTTCTGCAGTGGGCTGTTGTCTGCATACACAAACTGTCCTTCTTTTTCCATGTCGTTCAGCCCAATGAAGGCGCGGAAGAGGCCGCTGTTGGAGACATAGTCGGCAATCAGGGCGTTGGTTGCCTCATCTTTAGGCATAGCCAGTGTTCCTCCTCTATCCCTGCAGTGGATCAAGGCTTCTCTGTAATTCTTCTCTTCTTTCACAATGTAATAGAATTTCTCGTCTGTCTCCCTGATACCTGCTATAACTTTAAAAGGGAAAAAAAACTGCTTAACGGCATGTCAACAGATATTGAAGGTGCTTCTGTTCCAATATGACAATGAGATGATTTTTACATTAGAATTAATAAAAGGAAGAGAGGAAAAGTATTCCCACCACTGAATTTGTGATGAACGATGAGGACATGATCAGAGACTGATGCTACTAATGGGACTGACAAGCACCTTGCATGTGTTAGGACAAGAACTATTCAGTCCTGATTGGCATGTGTCTCCTGTGGCACTTAAGTTTTACTTCACTGGTATCTAGTACTAATCAAATTAAGGCATGCTAAATGGTCAAATAGCAATGTCTAATTCTGGATCACCCCCATTGCTTTGCATGTATTTGAATATAGATTGTGAAAGAGTGCCCTGGGATAGAAACACAGGGGTATAGATAGCTTTTCAAGCCCTTTCCATGTAGAGGAAAATCAACGTGACTGCTAAAATAAGAGATTTTAAATACAACCTGATATTCAGAGCTGCTGTAGCCATTAAGTGGCATTAACTAGAAAGAAAACTCTGGCTGCTCAGCAGCTTTAAAAGGCAAACTTCTCAACCAGCATATATCCTAGTGAATTAAGCAGTGCCAAGGAGTGTGCCTGGGCAGCTGGAAGTTGATTGTCCCTGCTGATGGATTGCTGGAGTGGTCCAGAGCAGAGCCTTTGCCTGGGGCAACTAACATTCTCCCAAACAATTCAGGAGTTATCCCAGGCACAGTTTAGGAGTTAGTAGAGGGATGCTCCTGATAATATAGCATTCAGTTTTGTAGGATTTATAATGTAGATGAGTGCTGTTCTGTGCTGGTTGCCCACAGTGCCAGAGAACAGCCTATAACACATTTAATTTACTAATACAGACCTAGTCCTAGAAGCAGTGGAGGAGCCTTCTCAAAATCTCTGCTATGCCAGGAAACATGCTTCTTTCCTTTCAGTGAGAACAGTTTGCACTGCCCACCTGACAGCGCTGCCTGCAAATGTGGCTTCTTTGTGTTTCAGTGTTGGTCCCCTGTTACAGGAAAATGATGCTTGCACTGAGGGGAGCACTAGAAGTACCGTGTCTGCAGCCTTCCTGTGCAGCAGAAAGATCAAGAGGTTCCTATTGCTTTTCCTGCCTTTCTGGAGCAGATCAGCACAAACTTTTTCCTTTCATTGCCTGAGTGGCTGCTGAGCCTGAGCACACTGACAGTGCAGAGGTGGTTAGTGAGCCGTGCCTTGTGCTTTTCATGATTCTTTCTGTTGTGCTGTTGATAATTTCTGGTTTTTGCTTTTAGTCATCTGCTGCTTATATCCTTACAGATGTAAGACTGTCTTTTCTGTATGATTTCAGTGCCTCACACAGTGGGACCTTCTCTATGGGTCATCTATGGATGCTGCCGTAGAGCAGCAATGGTAGAAGAATAGCAATATGATAAATGTTATAGGAGCCAAATAAATCACAGCAAATACATACAGATCCTTACCATTCTTTACAAATTTGATGGATGTGTTAAGACGAGCAACGTTGATACTCAGTTGTCCAACAACTCTGCGGTATCTTCCACAGTCACAGACAGTGCCTGATGCAATACAAAGGATAGAGGATTTATCTGTTTAGAACCATTTGTGTGTGTGCGTGGAGGGTCGTCTGTAGCCCACTTCCAAACATTCTGAAGATTTGGCCTCCATTTGTGGAAAGCCAGTGTCACCCTGCCCTGCTGGCCATACTTCTGTTGATCAAAGCACTTAATATTTTGGCTCTGTATGCTCCCTTGCTAACTGGCTTAAGAATCCCTACTTTTCAAAACGCAGATAGAAGAATTTGCCATCTTCTTTCCACCCATATCAGTGTGGGATTTGCACATCCTTTGCTCCTCTCATTAGTGATTCCATCTAGCTGCAGAGATGTGGCTTGTCATGGTGATCACCACAGTGTTATACCTGATTGCCAAAGGTCTACCTTTGTATCCGTAAACAGCACAGGTTCCCTGGCCGCCTAAGAGAAGAAACAGCATCCATGAAATGAGGAACTGCTGCTTTCTCAGTGAAGGAGTTTTGTGAGTATGCATAGAGGTGGGATTGGCAAAGCTTTGCTACAAAGACCATGTTAGTGAATTGCTGCATGCAGCTGTGGTACAGCTGTAATAGTTGATACCAACTCAAATAATCAATAACTTTCAAGCACTGAAGTCTCAGTTATATTTTTGTTGGTAAAGTGAAATTTGGCTTGGTATAGGTTTTGTTCTTTCCTCTGTTATTTTCAGGAAGAAAACAAGTTGCTGATGGTTTCCCATTAAGAACCAAACTGGCATTGCATATGAAAACTCTTAAAAATGAACACAACTGTACATTCAAGGTGGGAAAACACTTGAGGTTATTAGGACTGGGAAGAACTTTCTGGGTCACCAGATCCAAATTCTCCTCCTGTAAACAAATGCATTGCATTCATTTGACAACAGATTATGCTCTATCTAAAATCACTTATTTTTTTGTCCCCATGCTCCTATTAGGAAGCTTTTAAAGGACTTAATTATTTTGGTATTCAGAAACTTTATTCTAGTTTCCAGTATAAATGTACTGCTGGCCTGTCTAGGTGTTAGTTTTTACGATATTAGACATTGCCCATTAATTTAGGTAACTCTCGTCCATAGTTTGTGTATGTCGGTATATTCGTAGGCATCAGTCATGTCCCTACCCAAGCCTTCATTTTGCTAAACGAAACTTTTTCAGTCTCTTTCTGTTCATTTGATCTATTCTCAGGTTTTTCCATGGGCCTCAAAATTTTATGGAACTCCAGACAAACCAACCCTGAAATCAAAGACCCAGCAGATTTGACCATTTTGCAGAGAAGGATGCATAGCATACCTGCTTTTCCCTTTTTTCCAGAAACCCCCGATAAGCCTTTGGCTCCCTTGTCACCTGAATAAAGAGGAAAATATATTCTCAGATCTCAGACAGTGCACATGTCAGGGGAGCGGATTTGAAAAACCTGTTTAATAATATATTAATGGTGTGCTTCTGATAGGAAGCCTTGATGTACAGTACTTGCAGATGTGCCAAGTCAAACAAACTATGATTAATGCTGGTGTATGGAAATAAGGAGAACCCTTTAATAGCTAACTCACTGATAACACAGGCATCTTGTGTGCTGCTGGTTCCTGGTACCACTTACTTTAAATATAAACTGCAAAATGATCCTGAGAGGCTGAAAGCACTGAAGAAAGCTGTGAGTGGTGAGACCTGGCTTCTCTCATCGCCTTGCACGACAGAGCCCTTCCCTGGGTTTGGGAGCTCTGTGATGGGATGAGGCATCAGCTGAGGCTGACGTGCTCTAAACCACTGAATTCATGTGTGCAACAGATTACGTGTGCAGGCAGCAGTTAGCACCTGCACGAAATGAGGTCGTAAGCAGCAGTGTTTCATTTCAGATATAGTTCATGGACATGTGATTTATTTTCATCCAACTGCTTTCCTCTTCTTCTGTAAATCATAAAAATGATAGAAATACTTCTCCAAATGCTATGCTACTATGTAAGTGGAGGTGACTAGCTTTTTAAAAAAAAATCTCAGCTGTAATTTGGATCAGGAACAGCTGGACTTTATCTGATATTCGTGTCAGCTCTTCTTTTATGAATTAAAACCTTCAGAGGTAAAAAAATATTAATTCTTGCTCTGCCTTGTTGATGGCCGTGTTTTGATGTGCTTTTTCCTTTATATGGCTGTGGTTTTTTAAAGAAATTAGGAGTTGGCTGTCATTGTAATTAGCACTGCTTGATACTGCACACTTACAAGCTGAAATTTCAGGGTTGCTTCATTAAGAGCTTGAATGTTTAATGGTAGATTTAAACAGTGACTTAGTGACCTTTGCTTCTGCAAATAAAGAAAGAAAATGAGAAAAACTAGAAAGGGACAATAAATTAAAAATTCTGGCTGAGAGTGAGCTTGATTTAAAGGCTCAGAGCATTGGTTTGCTTACAGAAAAAGATAAGCAATTTGTGGTATTCTTAAATTCTAGTCTCCTTTGGTGATTGAAGATATCTTAGGAGATAACTGTCTGTGTTTTCAGTTGTCTAAGTACTTCTGAAAATTAGTCCCTCAGACCGAATTCTTTTGTTCTTCTCTGATACTGAGGCTGGCTAGGGGCCATCAAAGGTTTATTAAAAACATTGGTTTGAGAAGCTCCCTGGAGAGATTGTTCCACCCACTCACCGGCATGCCTGGCTTGATGTGCTGGTTAGAGACCACAGAGTTCCTCTGGGGATGCTGGAGTCCCTGCTCAGCTTTCAAGGCAGGTCTCCTTGTGGCAGAAGTAATATTCCTTCTTAAGTAGCTCCTTAGGAATATCGGAAAGGAATGCCTGAGCTTCTTCTCAGACGACTAGAGCGTAATTTCATTAAATTCTTGTCCAGGTACCTTGATTTGCAAGTAGTTGTCGTCCCTGGTTACGTGAGTGCTTTCTTAAAACTCCTAGAATCCTTTCCTTACCAAGCTGTCCTGTGCGTTGCTTGCTCACAGCAATAGTCCCACAGCCGTGCAGGTGACAAGGTGTGGCATCCTGAGCAGCAACAGAATATTGACTCAGGCCTTCAGCATCCAAAGTAGAGGCACAAATTTGGCTTTCTCTTTTAGAGCGTTTGGAGAATTGACTTCACAAGGGCCAGATTTCTCCCTTCCTCTTTTACCATCAAAAAGAATTGATTTCTTAACTCATAAAGCAAATTATTTTAGCCAAATATTGCACATGGGAAATAAAACAAGAATATGTCAGTTAGCTCTCATTACTAATCTTTATGCATAACATTATTTGGAGAGCGCTGGCCACAGCCGTTATTTGACATTACTCCATACTCCTGGAACTCTCACAAAACACATATTTACCTTGAGGGAAAAAAACAAGAAAATTCCCAGACCAGAGCTTACCCTTTCCACCGATTGGACCGATTTTCCCAAGCATTCCCTGGTCACCGACATCCCCCACAGGTCCTTTACTTCCTAAGAGAAGAAATAAAGAGGAAAAGAGCATGGATGGTATCTATAAATTCTTTCAGAAGACACTATTTAGGTCTCTACTGCTGCTATTTTTCCTGAGCATGGCCAGTCCTCATGTGTGGCAAAGTCAGAATGAGTGGGCCCCGAGGATGGTTAGAGGAGGACAGCGTAGATCTCTGCTACTGTAGGATAGAACAGTAGCACATTGCAAGGTACCTCAGTAGAACTGCCTGTTCAAATGCCCGGACACGTCATGTTTTCTTACAGAAAATACAAACAAAAAGTGCCAGTGAGTATTCAAATATCGAATTTACTTCACAGCCAAACCAGGCCGACAGCAGGTTTTATTTAGGTGGTTTTTTTCCCTACCGCGGACAAAAGCCTTTCCTTCTTCCTTGAGGTAAAGTCCTCGTGGCTTTGCTGGCAATCCTTCTCAAAGCAGGACTGCAAATAGGGAGCTACTAGTTTTGCTGTATGTGCTTTCCCAGTCCTCAGAGCACCAAAACAACAGATGCCTTTTAATTGTTCAATCATTTAAGTTCTAAAATAGCTGGCTAATGATGACAGCCCAATTTAGGGAATCTCAGTTTGCACACTGAATTTAACATCACCAAGATGCTTTGTAAATGGTTGGTTACCTGATTTCCTTGTATCTTACCTGATCTTCTTTTTAAGGTAAGAAGCAGTCATATGAATGTATTTAAAAATGGAAAAGTTTTTTTATTATAACAATAATAACAGAGTGATTTTAAAGTTTCTATAAAAGTAAAAACTTTCCTGATTAGTCTTAAGCCACTGTCAAGGAAGAAAGACCATGGGTATGCATTATCATGAAACCCTAATGATAAATTAAGTTTTTGAATTAGAGTATTCAAACAAGGCTGACATCATCACATCTAGTGCCTTTGAATGCTCTGCTCAGCTCACACTGGGGATATGGGATATGTTTAATAGAGCCGAGTCCTGAGACATCTGCGAATCCTTGTTCTCAGCTCAGATGCTGTTTGATCAGAGGAACTTTGTTTCTCAGTGTAAGGCTCCATTTGCTTTTCTGCAAAATAGGCACAGCTAAGACCGAATTTTGTTGAGCATCCTGATTTATTACTGGGAAATAACTCTCAAAATTCAGTTTCAACTAAAGGATCATTTCAGTAAGAGAACAGTAATCTTTATATATATGATCTGGGTAATGATTATACATATGATCTGGGTCTTCTGGATCACACTCATGACATCCACTTGGGAGAGCAGCAGTAAATGTACTGATTTATTACATGACTCTCTAATTTTTTGGGGCCATATATAGCCGTCTTATGTATTGGTAGGAATTACACCAAGCTCTCCAAGTACTGTTAGATTCACTGATTAATGTTTGACAGGATTGTGAAATCCACTGGTGCAACAGGAATGAAAAACATTAAACATCACTCATTATATGCACCGGTAAAGTTGTGTATAATGATATTCATATACCAGTAAGAGCCAACAAACTGTCATAAATACCTTTTGGTCCTTTTGGTCCAACCTTTCCTTGTTTGCCCACTTCTCCTCTATCTCCTTTTTCACCTTCATCCCCTTCCAAAAACAGAAAATAAAGCATCATGGTACATTTCTCTCAGTGCAGTAAGTGCTACAATACATCCTCAGAAAGTAAAGTTCAGAGATTTTTTTTTCCTACTAATTTCTTTTTATTTCACATTGAAGGCACAGTAGCCATGGGATAAATTTCCAGAGAAGAGCTGAAATTGGAGCCATGACTGGAGCTGATTTTCTTATCTTTTACTTCTTAGTTTTGAGCCAAATCCCAAGAACATCTTTCCTCTTTTTTTTTTTTTTTTTTTTTTTTTTTAGACAAATGCTGGGGGACACAACCCAGACACAACACCCCCCTGCACCAAACGACCAGCACTGAATACAGGTAACCTTCCAAAGCATCTCCCTCTGTTCCCTGCCCTTGTCTGCGGTCAGCCTTGCCCTGCGGTGGGGAGCAGTGCTACGGTCTCTCGGCCAAGCCAGGATCTCACGTGTGAGCAGCAGCCAGTTGGGTCTGTGCCCGCAGCCCAGAAGGGGAGAAGAGGCTGCAGTTCAGCATATGGAGACCCAAGGGAGGGACATCTGTCTGGATGTCAGCAAAAGAAGTGAGGAGAGAACAGCAGTATGTGACAAGATTAGTAACCTGTCTCACTGAGGATGGTGCCTCCAGCCCTGGCAAAAGGTGTTGAGGGAACTGGGTGTGCTGAGGGTGAGTATGACCCAGGCAGCCACTTCCAGCCTCTCACAAGCAGTGGTTTAAGGGCTTGATAGACCCGAGCAGTGGTTTAAGGGCTTGACAGACCCAAGCACTGCATCCAGACCACTCATGAACAGCCACTAGTGGTTCTTCCCTGCACACATTAGTCTTGTGCCTTTTAAACCCATTTATATTTTTGGCCCCTATAATAAATATCCTGTGGCAAAGAGGTCAATGATTTAATTATGTGCTGGGGAGAAAGTAGCTTCCCATGGTCGCTTTAAGACTGATCGTTTTTCTGTGGGGTGATGACAGATGAGAAGTGGTGCATATTAATTGCAGCATATAAAATGTAGTATTAGCTGCTTGGCTGCTTTCTATGTCAGTTACATGGACCAGGCTGAGTCTGTCCCCATATGCCAAAAAAAAAATTCAGTGTTGGGACTCTCTTGGGGAGGGCAGACTCGCCCCATTGGTCAGGATGCCCTTCAGGGGGGTGGTCAGTGGTCCAAGCGGAGAGAGATAAAGGGCTGAACTTCACTCCACGTTGGAGGGAGGAAGCATTTACTAGAGGGATGAACAAGGAGGAAAGATGATGTGGTGTGTGTGCTGGCTCACTCAGCCACTTTGTTTAACACCAGCTGCTTGTGCTGGCTTTGGCTGGGGTAGTTAATTTTCTTCACAGTAGCTGGTATGGGGCTGTGTTTTGGATTTGTGCTGGAAACAGTGTTGGTAACACAGGGATGTTTTAGCTATTGCTGAGCAGGGCTTACACAGCATCAAGGCCTTTTCTGCTCCTCACCCCACCCCAGCGGTGAGCAGGCTGGGGGTGCACAAGGAGTTGGGAGGGGACACAGCCGGGACAGCTGACCCCAGCAGACCCAAGGGATATCCCATACCTTATGGCGTCATGCTCAGCATGTAAACCTGGGGGAAGGAGAAGGAAGAGGGGGATGTTTGGAGTGATGGCGTTTGTCTTCCCAAGTAACTGTTAGGTGTGATGGAGCCCTGCTTTCCTGGAGATGGCTGAACACCTGCCTGCCCATGGGAAGCGGGGAATGAATTCCTTGTTTTGCTTTGCTTGTGTGCACAGCTTTTGCTTTCCCTATTAAACTGTTTTTATCTCAGCCCATGAGTTTTCTCACTTTTACCTTTCTGATTCTCTTCCCCATCCCACCGGAGGGGAGTGAGCGAGCAGCTCTGTGAGGCTTAGTAACCGGCTGGGGTTAAACCATGACACTGCTACAGGACAAAGTAGGAAGGGAAAAGGCTATAAGCAGTCAGCAATAGAAATTTTAAACACCTGTATTTCATTGGTTCTTAAAAATACTGGAAAAGTCAGTATATATTTCCAAAAGCCAAGCTCCTTAAATATCCAGCTGAAGCTGTAGGTCTGAGCCTGGAGCTGATGGAAGGATGCCTGCTTGTACTGGGTTCTTGCCTACCGATCATCAAACTGCAAAGCCAGAGAATGTATGGTTTAATTTTGATGTTGACCTCAGTGCTAACAACATTTACAACTGAGAAACCAAGAAATTGTCCTTTCCAAACCCATCTATGAAACCCTTGAGAAAAGTGTAAAAGTCACTTCTCAGTAGTTCAGAAATTCAGAAAAGATTCCCAGAGGCTGACAAAGGGCTTGTTGAATGAATTTCCAGGAGAAGGTTAAGAGCTGATCTGATCACGGTCTGCAAACCTGTACAGAGGAAGAAATGTATGATAACAGAAAGGAAGCTGGGTGTGATTCAAAGGCTGGAAAAGCTGGATGAGTCCTGACTAGAAATGTAACACAGGGATATTTAACAAATGGACTGTGCTCTCTGGCAGGGGAGGGAGACGTAGGAGGCTTTGCATGTGCAGCCTTTCCCCGTGCAATGAGTTCCTTTGTGTAAGATATGCTGTAACTCTGGGTCTGGTGTAGAAACTGCTGAGGGAGTTTCTTTGGCCTGTGTCACGCAGGAGAAAAAATGCTGACCTTCCAAACCAGGGCTTGTCACCCTGGCAGTCCTCATCACCTCTCTCAGGCCAGCTAGTTACATTCCTTGTGGCTTGCAGGCTGCTCTGTTGGGTTAAAGGCTCTAGAGAGACTGTCGTTTGCTGCAGAAGGAAGACCTCTGTGCAAGAAAGATGTGCCTTTTTTTTTTTTTTTTTTTTTGTAAGAAACATTGCTTAGACAGTTAATCTTAGAAATAGAGCCCAAGGAAAAAAGTCAATATACGAGTGGAGAAGCTGTGATTACTTTCCAAAGGTTTTTTCTTCCAATCTCTGTTTCAATGTTTCGAGCCACTGAAAGCTGCACTGGCTTTTTCTGAGAGACTTTGGAGCAAGCTTTTCACACATGGGGCTGCTGGAGATGAAACTAGGTTGCCCTGTATGGGCCATCAGATTGAGAGCCAACAGGTGAAAGGGATAAGATGGGGACAGACTTTTTAGCAGGGTCTGCTGTGAGAGAACAAGGGGTAATGGTTTTAAAGTAAAAGAAGGTAGATTTAGACTAGACATAAGGAAAAAAATTTTTACAATGAGGGTGGTGAAGCACTGGAACAGGTTGCCTAGAGAGGTGGTGGAAGCCCCATCCCTGGAGGCATTCAAGGTCAGGGTGGCTGGGGCTCTGCGCAACCTTATCTAGTTGGAGATGTAGGGACTCCCCTACAGGGGGGTTGGACTAGATGACCTCTAAAGGTCCCTTCCAGCCCGAATGATTCTATGATTCTATGATAAAAGGTGTGGGAAATTTTGTTCTGGAGATGTTGAGAGATTAGGGGATGTCTCAACTTTTATTGCTAACACCTTGTGTAGTCCCAATTTTTGCTGAAGCCCTGTAAAAGCCTAAGGGAGAGGTAAATAAGATCTATCATCTATTTCATCTTGGTGTAAAGCAGCCTACCATACTCCACCTTAGTTTCCCTACCTAGGAAAATGGGAAGAATAACAATCTGCCTATCTGTAAGGGAAGAAAATCCTGATTTTCTCCCTGTATTGCGTCTGAGAATGGGTAGGCCATTGCAAAGCAAGGGTAGAAGCAAACAGTACTAATTAGTGGTCCCATCTCATTGTTAATCTAAGCCCAGTGCTTGATAATATGGTGTTATAATTGAAATGCGTTGTGCCCTCCTCTCGCTGCTGTGCGAGCCATCGCCAATTTTGGCAAGAAACGTGAAGTCTGATCTTATGCTGCCCCCTTGTGGTCTCGCTATGATTTGCAACCAAGTGGGAGGGATCGAGGGAGGCTGGTTGACTTTGTTTTGGGCAAGGGTTGAGCTGGCTTCGTTTCTAATTTATAATAAGTATCCCTCCCTTTCCTCTAGGGTTTCATGTGGACAGGCTATCCCACTGTATTATCTACTTTTTCGTAATCTGCCAGAAAAAAAATCTAAATCCTGCCAGTACTCTGGACTGGGTTTTTGAATTTTGTACTACTGTGCTCTGTGTAACATGAGTTTTCTTACAGAAAAAAACCCTCTGATCCCTGACCTCACAGTCTATACCTAGAGGTTAACCTCTCCTTTGTGCTGCTTTACACTTGGGCAGTGTCAGGTTAAATTTTAACCTAATTAGCAGATTGTCACCTTAAAACTGTGGTTGCAAGGATGTCAGATAATGCACTGCACTGGCATTTGAAGCATGGGTGAAGCACTTGGAGACAATAGCTGAAGCAAAACCATTTCTTAACCTTGTTAGTATTCCCTCAAGCTGATTCACTACTTCTGTGTCACAGATTTAAAATACCAGACTTTTAAAATGAACACATGGAACAATAAATTACTAGACTCTTCCAGTTTGGGACTGTGAGACAGAAGGAAACCAGAAACCATAAGCAGTAAATTACTTTTGCAGCCATCAGAAAATTTTAATTGTAATTGAGAGTGAGCCCCAGTCCTTCCTTCTCCTATAAACAAGCTCATGAAAATGCTGAAGGTCTAATAATCAGCAGGATTTTTAAGCAGTTGAAAGGGACTCTGCCTTTTTTAGGAGTTGCACTAAATAACACAACATTGAGAGGTTACATTTGGTACGAATTTAATTAGTAAGAATTTACTGACCTTCAAGTGACTTAGATTTCCCTGCTGAATTTTTGTAGGCAATTTATCTGGTTTGTATTCACGGCTTGAGGAAGCTTTCAGGTTAAATTGTTCACATATGTTTAGTGACTCTCCAAGTCTTGTGATAAAGGGCTGACCCTGCTTCTTGGAGAATCAGGGTGTAATCCCTGGGGATTATGGAGCCCACATTTATCTATAGAGACAGCCCTGCATCAGGGTGAGAGCATGTTTGCAGGCTGCCTAAAGGTGGAAGCCAGGAGGAGACTCCTAACTGGGCTTATGCATGTGTTTCTCTGTGAGCACTTGGAGCTCTGCTGAGAGACTCCCCAGGTCCATGCAATGTTTTAGTGAGACACTTCATCCAGTGTGCTGGCAAGCCATGGCCTCAGGTCAGCTCCAGTTCCTGTCTCCTGACCAAAAATACTACTAATGCTCTCTCAGCCTCTCTTTTGCAGGTATACCTTCCTCCACCCTCCAGGGCATACCCACCCTTTCGAATGACAGAATCACCACTTATGCTGGGCTACAGCACAGTTGTCCTCCTACATCAGATGATACTCTGAATTGAAAAAAGCCCACCACAGCCAAAAAGTCCATGAGAAGCCCTGGGGACATGACTGATTTACTGTGAGGGGGGGAAGGATGGTTAATATTGATTACTTAGCACATGGATGCTTTGCATTGCTTGCCTTGGATGCATTTAGCATTCCTTGGCTCAGCCAATGTCCCACCACAAAGGCTTTGTATGGAATCTGTTATGCGGTTTCACCCTCTGATCATGCATGACACAGTTCTGCTGAGCTCCATGTTTCATGCTCGTAGTCCCACCTGAGGTAGCGTAGGGACCGTCCCCACCTCCACAGACAAGAGTGTGGAGAGTACAGGCGTGTCCTGGGTGTTAAACTAAAGGGTTAAGGAGATGTGCATCATTCTGAAGCCTTGAGAACCCTACAGGAGCAACTGAATGCCTTGCCCTCCTAGAAGAACCTTGCAGATAGCCACAGGATTAGCTCTGCAGCCTGCGGACACCAAGTGACCCAGGGCACGACGAACCTTTGCAGCACTTGTGCATGCACAATCTCTATTGAGAGGTTTTGTCACCAGAGGGAGTTGCAGACTCCAAGAAATAAGACCAGTTTGTCTTTCCAGTGTACAAGCACGTCACAGCGACGTCAATGGAAAGCCTCAAGATTTCCTCTAATTTCACTTTCAGTGTCTTTTAGATCCTTAGCCAAATTCCCGTAGCAGTGGGGATTCTTGCTTTCAAGCTATATATGGCTAGTGAGGACAGGACTTCTTGTCATCTCCTGCCTATCTGACACGATGTCCTCATCCCTGTCCTTCCTCCTCCCTTCAGCCCCCAGCACTGGCCTGCATGCCTCCCTCCCCGCTGCCTGATGAGCCCTCTTCTGACCCTGTGTTGAAGGAATTCAACTCACTAAACAGAGGAATATCAATAAGGCAAATACACATTCTCAGTGAGTGAGCTGAATCAGCTCAGTGAAAAGTCTGATGAGTAAACAGCTGAGCCAGCACAAGGTGAAGGTAGGACCACATGGTCAGAGTAGGGGAAGAAGAAGATGTTGGTCCTCCCTTTTTGACAGAAAACCTGACAGATGAGGGCAGCTGTAGTGTGCAACTGCACCCATAGCCATTCTCCCAGGTGTCCTGCAGGAACACGCAGGACTCACACAGATTCCACTGTTCTTGGACATGTCTTTTTTTCACCCAGCTTCAGATTAGACACAGGGGCCCTGCCCTGGTGAAACAGAAAGAATCTTCAAGAATTAACTGGTTTCTCTGCTCGCTTTTCTGTTTTCCACTTATAAACATCCATTGACTTTGGTAGAAATACCTTCTTCTCCTACTGCATTGCATGAGCCAGACCCAAGCGTTCAGTAGGCTCAGTGAAGCTCTGCTGACTTGTATGATTTGAAAGTGTGGGCCTTTGTGCATGACTGGGATGTACATTATCTCTTTAATAACACAGAAATAACGTAAATTATTCCTGATTCTGCTTTTACGTGATCTGCCTGATTTAATTTTCCCAGTCTGTTCCCCTGCCATTCTGACACGATCTCAGAGACTCATGGATTATAGTGACTTCAGTAAGGAATCAGGCTGACATTGGTAAGAAATACAGACGCAATATCTTTTGAATTTATATATTATGCTTTGTAGTTCAGGCTGATAAACTTCAGAAATGTAATGTACGCTAAAATGAGGAAGTCTAAAAGCCATGAAAAATAGAATTATGTGTTGAAATTAAAGGGCTCTTCAGATCAAACATGAGGCACTAAGAGGGAAGTTTAGTTAAAGGTTTGAACAGCGTATAGGATGTGGTAAGGCATTTTATATTTTTGGAAGGAAATGTGGATAGCAGCATATCTGGTTTCTGAGAGAGTTTGAGATTTTCCAGGAGTGGAATTGTACAATTAAAGCTGAGAGATGGACAGCTATACTGGAGACCACAGTAAACGCTATTTTGAGGCTCCAGCCAATGTCATAGAGTTTATAAGCATCATTTGTCAGAAATAATAATAAGGAAACGTTTTACATCTAAATTGCTATGGGAAACTCCCGGTATTCTTCAGATTTCATCTCATTCCAGTTTCTCAACCTGGATCTGATTCAAGACCTTTGAAGTTCCTGTGTCTGGATTTCAAAAGAAATGAGCTGGGACATGGGACAGATAGCAAGATCTAGGGCCAGTCTTCTGAAGAACTGAGCTCCCACAAATCCTCATGAAATCAGCTTCTGCAGAGCCAGCCCCTGCCCCAGTCTTCTCCCGCTGCGCATGCTTTTAATGAGAGTTTAGGAGTCAAAGTTTTGGGCGCTTTGCTTATTTCTGCCCTCATGTTGTTGCTTACTGATTTACTCAGACTAGGTCAGATCCCATCTCCTCTATGTCCGCTCTTGGCAGCAGCAACAGCCAGTCTACTTCCATGCTTGGAAGGGTGGAAAGTAAGCATCAGGGCCATGGCTAATTTTGCTAGGCCAAGTGCTTGACTGCCCTGGGGAATTAATTGTTTTGATTATGCTTGATTTGGTTCTCTTTGCACCCAAGAAGTTGATGGAGTACAGAACTTGGCCTTTATTGTCCTAGTTACTCAGCTGTGGATCAGCATTATCTAATGTAAGTTGTTAGAGGTCCTGTGCCACAGCAGCCCAGCTAAGACCAAGTTGTTCCTAAACATCTCAGGTCAATCAGCAGAAATCACTAGTTACAAATACTGAAAATCTCTTTTGGTCCAAAGCACATACTTTTTTTTCCTTTTTTGGTTTCGTGGGGTATTTCAATAAGGGTCCTAGAAAATGCCTCACACATTTCTATTTTTAACTACTATATAAGCCAGTTTACTGTGTACCTCAAAAGCTTTTTCAGGAAGGCAGAACAAGACAGCCATTGCACTAGGGCTATGCTCATTAAAAATAATTCCCTCTTCTTGAGAAGAGACCTGAGCATTGCCTAGAAAAGGAAACTGGGAGAGAAGTGCCAGCTTTTGCTGTTCTCTTATTCTTTTTTTCCTTCTTTCTGGCGTGCCTGTTTAGAAAATTTCTTTGCATAAATCTTTACAAACAGACTTAAAGTTTTTTTTGCTTGCACCAGCGATGGAAAAGCAGCGGTTAGATGGAGGGGACTGCGAGGCACCTGGTTTGCATCATGCAGAACCACCAGAGGTCAGACTTAAACTCCTATTTGTTTCTAAAGCTGAGCAGTTAAATTCAGACTGACTTTTATCCTTGCAACAGAAAGTGCAAAAGTCTCACAGGACATTTACTGCATTCCTTCTGTTCCTGTGAGACTGCCTCCTTCCAGAGTATTTTCTAGCTCATTGTGTTATACACAAAGGCCTCTGGTTTTGCCTCATGCTTTTTGGGAGCTGGTGGGACTGTCACAACTGGTTTGAAGACTTTCCTGATAATCAACCTGGAATTACCCTTTCTTTTCATCCCATCACCCATATCATGTCTTGTGACATCTCAGGTATGAGCATAACAAATAGTATATTTTTGAAGGGGAAGAATTTGGCTTGCACAAATTACCTTGGACAAGTTACATGTGGCTTGTACAAGAAGTGGCCAATTTTCACAGCACTGATGACCCTTTTTGAACAGGTGATTTTCAGGGTGAGCATGCGGAGAGGTCGGGTCCTTGCTCCTGTAGCAACTGCGAATGCCTGAATGATGAAGTGAGTAATGCAACCTCCAATAGTGCAAGAAAGAAAGGGTTATAAATTCTGAGCCTTTCCAAACAACCTCACTTCTCGCTCAGCTTTCTCCTCTCCATTGTGCTGTGTGATGGGAACAGCAGTATTGCTGCTGCATAGCACCAGGGACCATCCCACTGGTAGTCCATAGACTGCATCTAGCCTACAGGACAATTTGTGCCTTGCAGAGGGATAGGTGAGGTGGGACAGCATTGGAACTCTTACAACTATTGAATACTTTTTAATTCCTTGCACTTCTAGTTGCTTTGGCCCATTAGACTCTCCCATGTTCATATGAAAGGAGGAAGTTGCCACAACAGGAATCTGGCCTGTGGTGGTAGAAAAAGCTGGCCAACATACTGTGTGAGCTCAGCACCTCTGTCTTGTGGGAACACCACTGTGTTCTACCATAGCCGAAGATGCTGAGCAGGTGGAGATGAGGGGGTGAAACTTGTGTGGGTGGGTCAAACCCCATTTTTTGGAGAATGGTGGACAAAGGGGCACAACAGATGTAGCACAGAAAATAAAACTTAAAGCAACAGAAGTCAGAGGCTTGTCCATTGTTAGAGTTAAAATTTGAGCAGCAAAGCGTTGCTTGTGGCTGTGGTGTGGTCGTAGGCTGGGGATCGTGTGCTCTGAGTCTGTAGGCGTAAGACGGATAGGGAAAACTGGCAGTAGGACAGACTTTCTTCTGCCATATTAGGTCAGCATGCTTCATCCTTGAATGGATGCCTGAGGAGTAACAGGGTAGTTCAGCCTGCTCAGTCTTTAATTGCCCAGCTGACTGACGGTCAAAACAACCAGTGCCATTGAGAGCTGCTTGTAACTGTCCTGGATGAGCTCAGCTCTGGCAGGAACTGAAATTAGTCTATAGGATCATATCACATAGACTGCAAAATGCATTTGGTGATCTGCAATAGATGTGGGCCAGTAGTTTGGAGGTGATTTACTCAATAGTCTTTTGCCAATCATGAATCTTGGGCATGGTCATCTAATTTTAAAGTAGTAGTGAGAACCGTGCCAATATACTGTTTGCCTCCTTTTGTGTCTTGGTGTCAGCCAGGAGGCAGCGGAACTGGTAATGATCAAATCCTGACTTTCTCAGTATCACAGTTGCAAAGAACCATAATATCTAACCTTTAAATGCTCCCTGTACAAGCTAGACCACAGAAACCAGCTGGAGTCCCAGCTACTCTTGTGTTGTCACCAGACCACCTCATTAGCCTTGTGACTTGTTAAACATTATTCTGTCAAACTTTGTTCTCCAGTCTGCCATTATTCAGATACTAACTAAACAAACTCCCACTAGCTCCCTTGGGGATCATTACATCTCTCTGCATTTATGCTGTGGCAGCAATAGTTTAAGCTTGGATTGTAATCATAAAGAAATTAACTTGCTGATTAAAAATGGTCCTTTAAGCAACATGCATTTGAATAATCCATCATAAAAACAAATGAGTCTATAGTGGTGCTTTTGACTTGATAATCTTTTTTCTGCTTAAAATTTAAATCAGTTGCATTTTTTTCTCTCAGTCTGTAGCCTATAGAAAAATACAATGAATTACTAAAAAGAAAGCAATAGTTTGAACTGCAATAGCTGTGGTGTGGAATATATATTTTAGATCTGTCACTGCAAGATAGATTTGTACGTCATGGACCTAATTGTTGGCTGAGATATCCTCCAGGCAATTCCATTGACGTTAGTTGTGTTACACAAAAAGTAAGTTAATGCAGAAAATTTGGTTTCAGATATTTGCAAAGTGTTTTGAGGATAAAAGACCTGCACATGCCAGAGCTGATCTAGTTCTTGTTGAAATCTGTAGCAAAGGTCCTGTTTAATTCAACAAGAGCTGCTGCATCAGGTCTGATGAATGCAGCAGAGCTGTGTTTACAAGTAAAAATTTGGAAATAGTGACAGGTCAGTCATTTTAAATATTGCATATCTCTCCCTACCTGTGGGTGCAAAGTGAACCATTAACAGTTCACAATACGTGACTACTTTTAGACAAAGTCACTCATTTTGTGGCTGCTAGCTGTACTGGTTGTGTGATGAATACAAGAAGTATGAGAAGATTTATGTGGCTGGAGAAAGATGCAAAAGGACACCTCTAACTTATCTGAGAATATTTGACACTGTTCCTAAAACTAAAGAAAAGCAAATTCAAATCTCCTTGCTTCATCACTTTCCCCCATCACAGTTCCACTTTTCTAGATGTTTGTACAGTCCACAATAATTCACATCTTTCATCCCCAGCCCATGCCACAAACCCTCCATGTCTCTATTTTTAAAAATCAGCCTTTATCAGTACTGGTCTCAGCATTAGCAACCTGATATTCCTCACCTTTTGGTCCAGGTAAAATTGTGTGTGTCGAGCAGACATCTGTTGTAGGTCGATTGTCAACATCAAAACCAAAAATCTGAACTTGGAAGATAAAAAGCACTACTAGGGTTCCGTATTTCCTTAGCTGTTGTTCTTTCTTGCTGCTCATCCTTGCAGCTTCTCAGGAAATGCCTTTCGTTGTTACAGTCTTAACAAATGCAGCTGACTCAAAAATAAATGTTCCACTAACTGAAGCAGTGCAAAGATTGGGAGCTACATGCAAGAACAGCTAAATAAAGTGAAGAAAGGAGTTCGACGATGCTGTAGTTATTTCTGTCCTGCACATTATCCAGGATATTTATTTAACACTGACAGCTGTTTACTCCAATTTATCTCTTATCTGTGAGATGTTTAGCTGCTTTTGCCATGGAAAATTTCTTCAATATATGGGAATATCTCTTTTGTCATTTTTTTCCTTTCAGCACTGACTCTTCCTGCCCAGCTTTTCATTTACTCAGGAGACAAATGGCTTCAGTATTGTACCCAAGTGAGTACTAATTAGTTATAGGATACTTGTGGCTGGTTGCGTGGTGGAAGAGTAATGCAGACTCCATATAACACGGGGAGAGACTTTTCCACAAAAGCTTTCCTCCAAGGAGACTGTTAGTGACAATGGACGATCTGCCAGTCTGCTGCGAGTGGAAGTCACTGGTGCTGTTTCACACCTTTTGGGCGCTAGGTACCCATAATCCCCAGAGTAGCAAATGAAAAGTTGATGTTATCAATGGGTGTTTCAGCCAGAAACCACAAATGATGGTTTTATGCTTACGGACTGCTCCACAATGGTTGCTCCATAAACCCAGATTATAGTAGACACAGTACAGAAGGATAGACTTCAGGATTGAAGCCACAGAGCAGGATGAGCTTGAATGACTGCAGTACCTCCTCCCACATCACCTTTCTGCTATACTGGGAGAGGCCATAGAGTAGCATAGGTCCCAGCAGAACTTAATCTTTGGGTTGTCCAGGAAGCTGCTGCTGGTTCAAATCCGCATGAGGTAGCTGTCAGGTTTTCAGTTGGGTGCTGGGACTTTGAAACTAGGTGTAGGAGGCCTCTTGGATGGAGGAACAGGTAGCATGCAATACTACTATATATCCTCTTGGAAGGATCTGTGGCAGATAGCCATCCATGTGCAATCCCTTCCTAGAAAAAACTCTAGCCTTCTCTTAGGGCAAGCACAATAACGGGGGACAGCAGACCATTCGAGGTAGCCTGGCAGAAAAGAAAGGGGAGGTGAGTATTTGTAATCTTTCCAGGAATTTTGTTAACTTCTGGTTTCTCATACAACAAAGGAGACAGCTACTGGAAAAGCTGAACTATGCTTTTGAACTGCCTAGTATGTGAAAGCATGTTTGCTTTCCATTCTAGGCAAAAAATGTTTTTCCTATGATAATAGCTTTTGAGATGCTTTCCTCATTATTTAAGAGAGTATTAGTTCCTTAGCCCTACAACTTTTCAGCCTTTTGGCAGACAGAATATGCAGCAGCACTCATGTAAAAGTGAATACCTTTTCTTAAAGGCGGAAGGAAGGCTTTGATTTCAAGCTTTCATCTGGGATGAAATGTCGGCCAAAGTCCCAAGAGGGGTCAAGACACTCCTCTCCCTCTTTCTTTCTAGTCTGGTCACAGACTGTCCCACTTTTTACAACACTTTTTTATTAAACTGTGTATAGTACTTTTCAGAAATAAATCATGGTCTCTGTCCTAAAGAATGTCATCTAACTAACACCCTCAAATGTGGCCTTGATAACAGATACACCACAGCTAGAGGAGAAGGAAAGAGAAAGCTGGGATTATAGATGGATAGAGTCGTACCAGGAATAAACTTGTTCCTCTGTGATTTGCGTTGGGCACTGTGCCTCTGACTTGTACACTGTAAATCTGTTTTATTTATCTTTTTCTTCTCTTCACTTTCCATTTTGTGAGCAGAAGGTCAATGTAAGAGCAAGAATAGAGAGCGTAGGAGTGGGAACCTAGTGTACTTAGCTTTGGAGGAGGCATTTTGGGAAATGTTGCCAAACTGACGTGAATGATGCTATCTGTTCCACAGTACTGAGAGACTTACAGTGACTTCTTTGTTATTTATCAGGGATAAAGAGGGGTAAGTGTAATTGAGAGGGGAAACCATTAGTTTAACCATTTCAGTCACTGACCAAGACTAAGCAGGGAACATTTTTCTGATACTATTATTGCTGTGATCATTTACAAATGTTCTCATTCCACATTAGAAAAGAAATCTAGATTCTATTTTTTTTTTCCTTCATGGCAGTCACAAAACCCCTAAAGACACAGTGAGAAATGAAGTTTAATATATCCAAGAACTTGGTAATGAAGGCACATACTTAAAATGTAAGAAATGCAGACTCGAATTCTTTCTCTGCCTAATTCAAACCAGTGTTTGCACTACAGCCTTAAGGTTATATTGCCTTATTACAAGGCTGTTTGCTAACCACTTATGTCTTTCTGTATGTTGGACCAGAAATCCTGTCCTGGAGCTAGGAAACCTGCCTTAACAGGCAATCCATCAGGACTGATATACTAGCATGAAAAGCTTGGGGTTTGGCAAATCGGTATTTATCAAACCAGTTTCATTGAAAAATCTTCAAGCAGCTTCATTGCTGATAGAAATTTAATGAGGCACATTGTCTGTTGTGCATATTAATTCTCATGGTATTGGGCTTAGAGAAATGGCTGTAGGCAAGAGAGAAAAACAAACTAGGTAGTGTTGTCCAGACATAAAGCAAACATTTCCTAGGGCTTGAATGTTTTACAAGGAAACTCTGAGAAGACACAAAAGAAAATCCTGAAAGATTCTATTCCTTTGAGATGAGTAGTAGTCAGGTAACCTTTGTGCAGCGCATTGCCTCCTCGCAGTCCAAGTACTTCCTTGGTAATTTGTATTACCTTCACTTGCTTATTCTTCAGACGTTAGTAGTTAAGTGTCAATAGACTAATGAGTACAGACAACATGCTAAAATAGTGTTCAGCAAAAGGTTGCCAGATCTCCAGACGATTTTAATAATTCGTAGAGCCTCAGATCCTGTGGTTGAACTCCAGGTTAATACATCCTGCTCATAACCATGGGCTGATTCAACCAGAAGTGCTGAGTCCGCTGGCATCCTTTCTAACCCAAATTTAGTATTAAGGAGAACTTTCATCTTCTGTACCTTACTGTACTGAATAAATCTGGGGGCATCTGAAGTAAAAAAAAAAAAAGTACAATATTTCTCTGCTCTGGCATCCTAGATTATTTCAGTTCTCCTGGTATCAGAGGTCATGATGATTTGGAGTGTTTCAGCCTGTTGTACTGGATACATCAACCAGGGTGGCAAAGCTTAGAGAGAATGGAAGAGGAAAAGCAGTAACGTGGTTTGCCAAGTGTAGGGTGGAAAGTAATCCTAGGGCTATTTTGTAAAACGTCATTTGTGGTTTTGACACCATGCAATGACTACTTGAGCCTGTAAACACAGTCTCCAACAGTTGTTGTTCCTCTGAGTAAGATATAAACAATGACTAGACCTTGATACGCCTGCAAATAACTGACAAAAAGAACCAAAGACAAACTTCTTGAAAATCTCCTTGCTTCTATGTTCAGTAAACAGGGCTTGTAGGACTCTAATGATTTTGGGTAATTCTTGTTGGATATTTGAGGGACTTCATCAGCCTCAGCAGTGTGGAAATATATGTTCCCCTATCAACTATGATGTCCCTGGTTTCTTGCTGGTGAGTTTGGCTCTCTGTTGAGTTGGGTACCTTAAGGAGTGGGTGTGAGCCTTCCCTGGTCTGACACAGGGATGGCACTCTAGGAGAACCTTAGGTCAGCTTTAGATCTTACAACCCCTTCTTGGGATACTTTGATAGCTCCAAAAAAGCTGACCCAGATTCCAGCTGGAAGTGTCTGCTGCCAGGTGGGAGGGATTTGAAGACAGCTGATGTCCAGAGAGCAGAACGGCTGGTCAGCACTGAAATCTCAGAAGGAGCTTGGGTTGCAGACCACAGATTAAGAGAGCTGCTGGACACTTTGTGATGTGCAGTACTGAACCCTGTATCCCATTTTTTAAACGGACCGCAATTGAGTGTAACTTCTGCTCACTCAGGTAGCACTGCGTTACAACTTTGTGTTTCTAACTTTTGCACTTTGCAAGAATTTACTGGCTCACAGTGAATGTGTTCTAAGGACTTTTATTGTGAACACTTTCATTGAGAATACTTCTCTGACAGTTAGCCTGCAGACTTTCAATTCTACTGAAGATGCCTTTGACTTTACTCGTACGGCATCAGCCTTACTGAGAGGCCTAAGACAGATACCTACTGCTATTGTTTCCCATGCAATCACTTGGAGAAGCTGTCCAAAAAAGTAAGGCATTCACATATGCATTCAGAGATGTGATAGAAAGTGAAATACTCGGTGTGGTTTGTAATTGTGTTTATCTAAGTGCAGCCTCTTCCTGTGTCAGAACAAATTTTTGCAAACAAGAGGGCAATGATTCAGTTCCAGGGGAAGACTGACAAAATAAACCCTGGCTTCTGCTGACCTGATGCAGTGCTGAACAGTGTCCTACCCTGGGAAAATATTTCCTGCTTCATTTTCATAAATATTTATGTAATTCCTTCTGGGAAACATGTCTTCTTCAGAAAACTGAACATGCTGCTCCCTGACACAAATTTAACTGTTTGTTTACACATGAGAGATTGTGGGCATGTACCCAGCCTCAGATTTTTACATTCTTATCTCACGCATTTCTGTCTTTTAGAGTTCTCCTTCAGTCTCCTCCTAGAGATCACATCACGTCCTGAGCCATGGAGCTTAGTTCTGGCTCTGGAATTTGAACATCCCTGATGCTCTTTGGAGAATTGTTATTTTGGGCTGCAGAAATAGGGACCAAATGTAATGTTCTGCCTGGAATCACACTTCTGTCCTGCCCAGTTATGCCCTTCCCATTCTGGTTTGAGGCTTCCCTCTAAAAAAAAGAATAAAAAAAAAAAGTAAGCAATTAAACAGAGGATTGCATGGCTAATAAAAGTATTTATATTTAGAAACAGACCTAAACACACTGCTGTGAACTGAAATAGAACTGGCGTGCAGTCTTTTCAGTTTGCTTTCTAAGTTTATAGTAGGGATTAGTGGCGAAGTTGTACACAAGTTGCCCCAAAAGAACAGGTATACTCCCCACCATGTCAAACCGAAAAAGGTTGATCCTGCTCTCTTTAACATTTTTTAAGAAAACAGAAAAGTCACTGGCCTTGAAAGACAGACTGACAGAGCCTTGTATGAAGCCTTGTAGTAGTGCAAAGCAGAGCTTTGCTCACCAACATGCTCACAACCCTTCCATGAAGTGGTGAATTGTGTGGGGTGCTCCAGAGAAAGCTGTGTGATGGGTGGAAGACATAGTCACAAGAAATGGCAGACACTAAGCTTGTGCCCAGGATAAAACATGCAAATGAGTAAGTGGTACCTAGGTGATGTGCTGACCTGTGGATTTTATATGAAACCTGTTTATCATGCAGAGCAATGACAAAACTTCAAAGCGCAAGCTCTGTCAGTCCTACAGGACTTAGTCTCCTGGTCTCCTGGTCCTAGCGTCCAGCTGCTGTGCCTTGCATTACCCGTTTGACCTTCTTGTTGAACACGCATATTTATAGATTACATAGATTTATAATTATCTAATTTCTGTGTTTTTTTCATCTTTTTCAGTCCAAACTCTACTGCACACTTTCCAAACAGAGCCAGAGCCAAACAGCTTTTAGCACTTTGTTCAGCTCTTTGCAAAGGAAACCCCAGCAAACCAGGAGGCAGCTATCTGCCCTGGGAGATTTATAAGCTCATCCAGCAAAAAGGGAAGGCAAGGGTGTGAGGAAGATGAGAGAGAGGGCAACACAATGAACAAGGAAGGATCCACAGGAGACCAGAGAAAGCTTGAAGACCTCCCTCTTACCCTATATGTATGTCATAATATGTGTATAGTCCAAAACAGGCATTCCAGACTGGTTTTTTTGCTGTGTTGTTGAACACGATCAGTGGTGGCAGTGGCTGCTCACTGCTTTGGAGGGGCAGACTTGCTGCTCAGAGCTCCTGACCTTGGTCACTGCCTGAACCATGCTACTAAATGTGTCTCAAGACATGTGCCTTGCTCAGTGAACCCTATCTTACCTCCTGAGTTGCTTCCCTGGTGTTTGGGGACGCACAGTGTTGTGTAATGTGTATCGTAATGTTGGTTTCATGTCTGTGTGGGTGTCTTTCTGGCAAGAAAAAGAAAGTTTTGAACCTCATTCTCCCACCTTCCTAGTTACTGTCTGCCAGACTGTTTGCTAGTGAAGGGGAGGGAGGGTGATGGTGGTGGCTTATTTTCTGCTTGACAGCCTAACAAAACCAAAGGAAAAAAAACCCTTCATGCAGTCCATACTCAGAAAGTTGTTTTTTTTTTTTTTTTAACCTGCTAATGAATTAGACTTTTTACAACTTCAAGTTTTGTGTAATGAAGAAAGATAAAAAAATAAAGGTATTTTTCTGCTCAATTTTGATTATTGCTAGTACCTCTGGAGCTTTTGAACTGTAATTTGGAAACTGGAAGGCTGGATTCCAGTCCCCACTTCTTACGTATGTCTCTCAGTTGTGCATACTTGCTTAGGTATCCAGTGTGGTGTCATTATGGCTGGGTTTTAGTTTAACAGTAGTTTAACATAAAAAGTACAGCACAAGCACAGACTGGATAAAATGACTGCTGTGACTTTTACCATTTGGAGTAATTCACATCACTTGGAACTACTGCTGAGCCACCCTTGGCACAGAAAAAAAATTGAGCTACAGGGCTTATAAAAGGATTTCTGAATAGTAATTACTTTGCCATTGATGGGAACTATTGGGAACCACTGAGTTTTCAGCATTTTTCTCCAAGGCAGGATTCCCCCAAACTTCAGGGTTTTGTTTGTCTCATCCCCACATAGGAAGTGATACCTCCTTGGGTGCTTTACTTTCTCATCTACCTGCTCTCTGACTGTAGCAATGTAAGTATAAATATAGAAGAAAGGCTCATAAATCAGCACAGTATTTCTCATCACCAAAAATTGGTGCATGGTTTTGTTTAATGTGTGGACTATTATGACAGCGTTCAAAAGAATTTATGAGTTTAGAAGTAACATTAAATCAGTTCCAAGGACAGCATCAGACTATGTCCAACACTGTCAGTAAAACATTATGTAGCATTGTCATTTCTCCAAGGGTTTTGGGGATTCCAACTTCATTATGGCATTCAGAGTCACTTTCAATCTAAGGAACAGGAAATTGCCACAATCTGCTAGGTGCTTGCAGTTTGGTCAGAGCAGCATATGCTCGGAGGAAACAGTAGATCCTGGCAGGTTTTTCTCCTACGCTGTGGTAGAGAGGTCTTACCCCTTGGGCCATAACCAGCTAGAAGCAGTAAAGAATAAACCTGAACCTGTGAGTAGCTGGGTAACTGGTAAGAGATTACCTCTAATATTAACTGGTCCTTGGCTTTATAGCACAGAAGAGATTTGCCATGCAAAGCATCCACAGTGCAGCATCACAGATCAGATGTTTTCTTTCCAAAGATCAATGACCTAATCAAAAGAATAAGAACTATGCAAAGGGCAGGCAGAGCTTGAATGCAAACCCATCATTAAGAAATCTCCAATTGCTCTTCTCCTTCCTCTCGTCCCTCTTCTTTTCTTGTGCAATATAAGTCCTGATCCCTTGGCAACAAAAATGACTTCACACAGTGGAGGAAGCTGTTTGGCTTTGATGTTGGAGGTGATTCCAGCTTCATGCTGTTGACACGGTCCATTAACTGTTGAATCTGTGCGGAGACTCCAACCATGCTGTTGCATCCGCATTCCTGGGCTTGGATTCATGCCCTTCTTGCCCACAGTCAGTGCATGCGCATGATCGCTTGGCTGCCCACCCTAGTACCCATGTAGTAGGATGGCACGGTGCCTGCTTACAGAGGTGGGAAGCCAATTTCAGAAGGGTGCAGATGAGCACTGGAAGTGGATTTAGACTGGCATCCTGTTCAATGTTGCCTATGCCAGTTCCCTAGCTGGAACTGACCTCTTTTCAATGATAACTTTTTTTTTTTTTTTTAAATTTCTAGACTTAATTGATCTGAAAGTGATCCCTGTTAACACTAGGAAGAGATTCACAGACAGCACATGTTTTCCTTTAAGAAGGATCTGTGGTGGGGAATGAGTCAGTAACTGTGAGTCCTTCCCTGTGTGCGGATGCCAGTGCGTCCTCAGTGCCGACTCCCTCAGATGGGATGACCGAACCCGCTGTCATGCTATGCCATACAGACAGGCGCATGTTCAGTGAGTGTCTCTCCATGCTGTGGTGGAGAGGGCAATGGAGGCACAAACTGAATGCTGAGCTGCCCTTTTTCAAGGAAGCAAAGGGCAAGACCTGAGATTTATTGACTAGAGCCCCTAAACATCATGGCAAACGTGATGGCTTTATACCTTCAAAGATTTGCATCAACCAGCACTTAATAAATAGTAAATAACAGGGACACACAGTAATAGAGCAAGGAAACAAAGGAATCGAGCAATCTTAAAAAGAAAGCAAGGATGAGAAAATAAGAAGTTATGATTTATCTGTTATTCTAATTACATGGGATTAGAACCAGACTAGAAACACCTGCTGCTTTGATTTTGCTGCTCCTGGGATTCCTCAGCCCTTTCCTCCTAAGTGGAACATTTCAAGTGAGCAGGATCTGGCCTGAAGAAATCCATAAAGCTGTATTCATTACTTAGGTTTTCTGTTGCTACTGATTTAAAGATCTGGCCATTTTGATTTTCTTTGGATTAGCTGAGCTCAAGGGAACTCTCCAAAGGAATGTGCCATTGGTTTTCTGTTGGTGGTTTTTTATCTGATGCAATGCATTAAAACTTTCACGCAGGCAGTCATTAATTGTCAAAACCAAAAATACCCCTGAACTCCTGTCTGCAATTATCCATACTGTGCTATATTTGGGACACATTATGGTTTCTATCATTAAGAAGGCCTCCTTGTAGTGCCCCATTATGGATAAAACATAGCCACAAAAATGATGCATATGGACAAAATATAAAGTGAAATTATGGGTTTCTATACTGAAATGGAACTACTGATGATGCATATGCCAGACACAAGTGACACACAGAACAGAACTGTTAGTAAACAGAGGGAAAACTATAAATACGCTTAAGACGAGACATCACGCATTGTTTCAAGTGACAAACTTTGTACTAAAAGAAAGAAAAAAAGATCACAAATCTAGACAGACAGCACTACTGAAAGTTATATAGCTGCATGATTCATTCCCCAAAGAAATCAATGTCAGGATGACATTTTTCTTCAGGCAGTACTGGCAACTGCTCGTAATTTGGGTAAACTTTCTCTGCCCTGTAAAAACAAACCATCAAACCAAAAGGCAACCACTGAAACAGCTACCACTCAACCAAAAAAATAGTATTTTAAACAGAGCACAACATAAAACTGTGTGAGTCAGTCTACCGTAAACTTTCGGCAAATAGGATGTGTCATAGAGATCAACTTCGGTGTTTCCAAAGAGCATAGGCTTATACAGCAGGCTTTTTAGAAACAGACTTTGCTCCAAATAGTAATTCTCTACTTTCAATAAACCCTGACTGGCTGCAACTAGTTATTTCTCCTGATACAGACAGCCAAAATAACTGACTCGTAAACAGAAGCCTATGGAGCTAGATTAATTACAGGGATTACACAGTATTCAGAGCTTTTAAAACCAGAAGGGATCATTACGATGATCCCGGCTGGCCTCCTACGTAACATAAGCCTTGGAATTTCACTGAATGATTCCTGCTCACAGCTGCTAGTGGTGATGGGAAGATGTATCATCTCTATTTAACTACTTCAAATGAGTGAAAACACAACAACTATCCCGTTCCAGTGGCTAGTTACTCTCATTTTGTAACCTGCTGGATATTCTGCAATGCCTGTTCAGTAAAGTATATTTAATATGTGTGCCTCTTTAAATAACAATGGCATTTGAAGTATTTATAACTTTCTATCAATTTTAGGCCCAAATGCCAATTAGTTCTACAACCTATATCCTAAAAGCCAATTTATGACATGGTGTATCACAGTTAGAGAGCACCTTTCATCTGGAAGTGTTACACTTCTTACCAGTGAAATTTTTCAGCACACAGCAATACATGTTTCTTGGTTTGCTTTCCATTAGATAACAGTCCTGAGTTCCACTGTTTTAGCTTGTTGCAGCATACAGTCTTCTTGACAAACTCAACTGCTATTTAAGTTGGAGGCTTTAGTCTCACCACTGTCTTTCATGTAGGGAGGTGGCTAAGATGTTGCCAGGCTGTCCTTAGTGACCTTGATTGTTCTCATTTGATGCTCCTTAATGTCTCCCCTGGGAAAAAACGAAGCTCAGATATTTGCAACAAAACCTCAACATTTTGCCTGAATAACCTTTTAGATGAGACAGCCAGTTTGCTTGATAAAGCAAAGAGTCATCTCTCCATTATGCATGAGAAGACGATTTGGTTTGCAGCTCAATCAGTGCAGTGGTTATAGAGAGAGCGAAGATGATCCTGTGTGAGTCAGTTTAGGTCCAGCAAAGCTAAGGAGTTTAGGCACAATGCCACAGTATTGCTTATGCAGTTGTTCCCAAGAACAGTTCAGGTCCAGAAGGAGTTGTGCCTGTATTTTTCCTTCAGCTGTGGTATCTCGTAAGTCTGGAGAATGGAGAGTTGATTCTAATAGATTTCCGCAAAGCATTTGACTTTGTACCTATATGTGAGGGAAACAAATTCCACCATGAATGAGAATAAGAAAGCCAGGTAGCTCTTTTAGTCCCACCTTGTTATACTGGAGAAGGATGTGACAAGAGTTTGGGAAGGATGCATAATGCAACTGGGAAAGAGATGGGAGCAATAGAGAATATCCCAAGCTACCTTTCTGTGGAAAGGAGGAAATAAAGAGAAAAATATAGGGAAGCTACAGAACTGGAATGAGCTTCTCCAGTGGGTCTTTGAATGCAAATGAATGAAAAAGCATGACTCCAAGGAAGTAGCTTTGCAGATGAGCATTCATAATGAACAATGAAGAGTTAATGGAGATGGAGACAGAGTGATGGAAAAATAGAAAAACTTATATTAACATCCCTGAGTTTTGTACCAAATTACTTGTGAATTACATAGCATGGAAAATTGAGTAATTAAATATGAAGAGTCCAGTCTACCTCTTCACCATATTCACTTCAACAGAATGACATAAACTCACAAAGGGAACAGGCATATGTAGAAGAACATAACAGTGGACATATCAAAGGTCCTTCCATTCCAAATGATTGTTTTTTACTTACTTTGGAAAGCAGAAAAAATACAAGTGAATTCTCATGCCACATAATATGATAAAGATAGTGAGACTTATGCAGAAGGGTTTCTATTGAAGATGATTCTGTGCTTTTGCCAACAACACAGTTTTGTGTCCATGAGTGCTTTCATTTTGTCATAGCTCATCAATGTATATTAAGTTTCCTGCAGAAGTTTCTGAGGTTTGCAAAAAAGAGAAATCACAAAGAAGGGTTGTTACATTTAATGTTGATGAATAGCTTATCTATTATGAACATCCCAACGAGGAAGCAAGGTATAATTTATTCCACCACTGCTGGAGCAAGGCTATGTATAGGATTATTCAGTGAATCATGCTGGAGAGCAGTAAAATGGGCTGTCATTCTCACTATTTAGTCAAGTACACAGAATTTTACTAATTTGACTTGATTATTTCTTAAGATAGAAAATCTAATAAAAAAGAACAGTCTAAATGTCAGATCTCAACTACGGAATATTTCTGAGTTTCAGAAGATCAGAAATTTGGTGCTGTTTCTTCAACTGAAGGAATTTTTTTTAAGTCGTAGATGTATTTGCTCACCTAAGGGCGTTTCAGCTCTGATGGAAAATTCCTCACTACCTCACTACAACTATTACAGTTGGTGTCTGTTGAAGAATGTGATGAATGTTACCAATAATTCAAAGAAACACCTAAAAATCAACTGATGATATGGCTTTATAGATACAAATTTTACAAATTATTATCTTCTATGCAATTTCACAAAGCCAGGCTGTGTCTTCCCTTAGCTTCCTGAGAAAAGCTACTATCATCTGCATCAGAGACTGAAACTGCATGCTCTTGATAGTCACTTGGGAACTATTAGCATAACCTCTGTTTTTCTGTCCTTTATTTTTGTAATGCTCACTGACTGGAAAAATGAATAAACATGTAACTGTAAATGGCCATTTGGAAAATCCAGAACTTTCACAGAAGAGTCATGTGGATGATCACTTGTTCTCCGTGTCTCAACTTTGTGGTGGTCTGGGAGGCAAAAAAGACCTTCCTCTGGCAACCCCCAAAGATGAACAAGCTAGAAAAATAGCTGTACTTGGGTGTTTTGATTCCTGACATCAAAGCTTCTTGAGAGAGAAATGTGCTATTACGTGACATTATTCTTTTTTATTTCCTGTAATAGCTGTGGCAGACACTCAGCATTTGCTTTGCACATTTAAAATTCTGATTCATTCAGGGAGACCAGATAAGAAACCTGCTGAGGGTTCCTCACATCCTGAAGTCAGTGGCAGCACTTTTATTGGGGTAATCTGGACCAGCAACGGGCACCCCATACATGGGTATGCACTGGAGGAAAGGAGGAAATTTTTCTCCAATGTGATGCTCTGTGGTAGGCTGCATCTTATATTGCTTTAATCATCTGAGTGGCAGCTGGCCAACCTGCACGCCTGGGAGCCCTGACCCATTTCAGCATAAAAGGTTCTTCTTACTACATCCTGAGAAGTTCTAACATCTTCGGTGCTTCCAACAGGGCTTTGAAATATGGCTATGTGAAGAGCATGCACATATGTATGTGGTACGTCAAAAAGGAAGGAGCTCTTAGTGTAGAAAAAAATACATTTCTTTTGTCTCGCAAAATTGTTTTTCCAGAGATGTTTCCCATCTAAAAAAAAGGAAGCTGTGGCAGCTTGCCAGCACTACAAGACAACGCTGGCATGCCAGTAGCTCCACTGCAGCCAGCACAGCAGGAGAGGTTACAGGGATGCTGGAGCTGCTCTCTGGGAAAAGGGGGCTGGGAGAGGATCCCTCCTTTGCCTCACTCTAGGAACCCTCTCCACCTCCTTCTACCAGTTCTCTCTGCTGGCAATGAGGTGTGTGTGGCTGGTAGCCGAGGATGTTCATCTGGTTTCTCCAGGAGCTGGCTTCTGTATAGCTATCACAAGCAGTCAGTACTGATGTCCCACTGATGATGAAGAGGTGGCTGCATGTGAACAGAGTAGGCTTTCTTTAAAAAATAAATTAGCAACACACACTTGAAATTCACATTTCTTTTTCTTTTTTTTTTTTTTTTTTAGGTGGAAAATTAAGTTCTCTGAAGTTGGGAAATGCCAGATATTTGTCTGTCTGACCAACCCAAATTCAGCCTGGTGTTTGTGTGTTCCGCTAAGATCTTCAGTTGCTTTCGTCATGGACTCTTTCTTCCCCAGGACCCTGATTCATATGAAGTTAGATCTGGTTACAAAATCAACACTTTGAAATTAGGAAGTACCAAACCTGGGATTTCCCAAGTATCCTTCATTCTGCAACATTGCATGCCTGCCCTTCTCTATTTCATGACTAGTCTGAACACAAAGTGTCAAAATTTAGGCTATCTGGGCAAATGCAAATGTGTTATTTCCTAACTTCTGAAAGTTTGATTTTGCCAATGTTGCAATCTCTTAATGCTCTTTCTTTGGTAAGTAACAAACATTGTAGAAAAACTACTATTGAAGCCAATAATCTGAAAGGATCAGTGATGTGAACAGACTGTGGGCTACCAATACAGCATTACTGCACTTATGGATCAGTTCATCCATTCATATGTACCTGTCACTTTTCAAGTAACTAAATCAAAGGCTACTGTAAACTCCAAGGCATAGGAAGGAGAAGAGCAAATAATGTGTGAGCTGTAAGCAGATATTCAGCCTTTGTACTCAACAGTAGAGCAGAATTGTAAGAAAACTGATTTTAAATTGATTTTAAAATCAGTAAGAACATAACCCCTCCAGTCCCCAAAACAAATTATGAAGAAGTTTTAGAAAAAAACTTCAGCCATAAAGAACACTAAATATTATCGACACTTTTTTATTTTAGGTCTTGCACCAGGCTGCTGAGCTGAGACTTGGCAAACCTACACGTTGGTTTTGGTTTTGTCACTGACCTGCTGCATAACACAAGCAGACCCAGACATTCAGTGTTTTGCTTAGTTACCAAGTAGGCTTTTATGGCAGATTGTCCCTCTCCTGTGAATTTTCCTTCATGTGGATGTCTACCCCTAAGATAAATCTAGTAATAACAATATATTACAAGTTTTCAGTCCTAATTTATTTTCCTTTTCCACAAAGAATCTTTTTCTCTTGTTTTGTGTATTGTGGTACCGGTGGAGGTGAACAGATGCAGCTGAACTGTTAAGACAAAGCCCTTCCCGAATGGCTCTTGTTCATTGTAACACGCTGACTAAATATGACAAAGTTTTCTGCATCGGCAGTGCTTTGCTGGGTCTGAGTGTGTTCACCCCTTCTCAGTAAAAGCTTTTTGACCCAAGTGCCCAAAGGCATGTGAGTTCCTGTTGTTTGTAACTATAAACTGCTGGTTAAAAGTGACTTGCGTTTCGAGAAGATATTACTGTAAAATATTTCTTTGTCTGAAGCAGCATGCACTTGACAACGTTTTCAGACTAAATGTGCCTAAGTAGCATTTTGATATATTTGAGTGTTAAACAGACAGCTTAGTACCTCCATAGGGAAAAGTGTTAGGAGTTTTTTTGTTCACCAGAGTATCCTCAGCTGGTTTATTTGTTATTTCAGCAAAACGAGTGCACCCCTGTGTTATTTTGGAGATACGTCCACTCCTGGGACTGGGTGCCAAACAGGCACAAAGCACTTAGGCTATTGCACTTTTGCTGTGTAAAAGAGATGAGGCTTTACCCAGATTCTTGCCTCATGCTTCAAAGCAACTCTTACAAATTGCATCTTTAGTCCCTTCAGGAGGCATGTTTGTTACAAAATGAGAGTAAGTAGTTTCCTTACTTGGAGAAACATATACCATGGCAAGAGAGGTAGCACTGCTTTCAGTGCATGTAATAGGTACCACATGCATAAAATCTCTGTGTGACTTTTAGTAAGGCAGCATCTAAAGTGAAGTTCATCTGAAGTGAAATCCTCTTAGGAAATGCAGGTGGAAAGCCTGTGACACCTTTATTCTATCTAACTGAGGGAAATAAAACCTTTTAATTGTCAGTCCAGTATCACAGCTGGCTGATTTCACAGACTGTCAAGGATGGGTTGATGTGTTCGGCCTTGAACAACCCTTCCTTGTCAGCTTTATTATCTGTTTTGCTCTTAATTTCAGTTTTCCCTTAGCTAAAAAGAAGATGAGCTGAAAAAAAAATGATTAGTTATTAAGGCATGTCTTTCTGTCTTGGAGAGCTCCTATAAAAATTTCTCAGATGACTCTCACTTCCCTGAATGCCTCTAGTAGACTGTCCAGTGAACTAGGAGGCCAATAGGAAACAAGAGCAGGTTTAGATAAATTTGTTTTCAATTTGATACTCTTCAGCCTCTCAAGCTTTATGTTAAACAAAAAATATGAGTCAATCCTAATACAGTTAAAACACAGCACCATAGTCTGTGCACCCAGCCAGCTTCTTCGTACCTTGTCCTCAACAGTTTTAGCTGTGGAGCTACCTCTGTTATTTGCAGCATATTCTTTTATTTTTTTTTTTTTTAAACACTATGAGTCTTTTATAAGTTTATTCAAAATTATTTGCCAGTAACTACTATGACTGACTTTTGTGGTAATTCAAACCTTGCAGGCCAAACATATGAAAAAGATTGTTTCAGTAAGGTCTCTGTAAGTTTGATCAAAGCCTGCTAAAATTGAACTTGTAGAGCAGTTTTGTTAGGAGCCTGGTTGGAGAAATCTCTGTACTTTTCCCACAAGGCTGCCATTCCAGTAAGAAGAACTGGATCATCTCTCTTGGAG
>NW_009613389.1:0-236 GCF_000690535.1 Cariama cristata
CGAAGGAGCGCTTGGTGCTGCCAAACATACAAAATTCCGCTTTGGAACAACGTGTTGAGGAAAAATAAAATCATTAAAAAGGGCCAGGCTGGGGAGTTGTCACTTTACACCGTGTAGTTGTCGCCAGGCTCTGGCGTGCGGGGCCGTGAGGAGGAGCGGCCTGCGTCCTCCTGTCCTGGGCGCCACAGCTCGGCTCCTCGGGGAATCCTGCGGCTTCTGCTCCCCCGGGGGGGCGG
>NW_009613389.1:267-2471 GCF_000690535.1 Cariama cristata
TGGGTTTGGGGGAATGCAACAGTTCCGTGTCACGGTGAGGGGCTGTGGGACCTGCCCTTCGGTTCTGTACGTCACACACGGTGTGGACGCAGCCCGGGGAGCTGAACTCACGTTTCCACCGTAGAGGCCGGTTTGCTGTAGTCAGCTGTGTTTGACCCTGCTGCTGTGGGCCACAGAAAAGTATATACCTAGGAGGCAAAACAGTGAGAGCCAAGGTATTCATTGCTTGTTCTCACGCAGCAACAGGGAAGGATCTCTTCTTCCTCAGGAATGGCTCCACGCTGCCGCCTGACCTGATTTTGGGGTCCGTGGTGTCCCAGAGGAGCAGTAGCCCCTCCATCGCAGAACCAGCTGAAGACACCAGTATCCCATACAGGTCCCACACCTGTTCCAGCGGGCAAAGTGGGCACAAATGGATGCATTTGATTTCAGCTGATTCATTGCATTCACCAAACAAGAAAGATGAAGTCAGGGCTCAGCGGGGCTGGTCGTTGACGCCAGAGTGAAGAACAGCCCATCGGGGAATAAAGCTGCAGGATTTACACGTGCCACGTGTGCTGCAAACACAGCTTGCCAATCCAGAAGAGGCAACAGAGGTAGCAAGGTATCCTTTACTCCTCTGGTACCTCTATGCACGAAAGTTATGAAATAATTTCTATATTTTACATTTCATATGGAAGGTAGTCACAACATTGAGTTCTGTGAAAAGAACCTATGTATCAGTCTGATCCTAGCAGATACTTAGTGGGTGAGTGAAAAGAGAAGGGAAAAAAAAGGCAAGAGGAAAAATGCAGGTAGGCTGGAAGAAAGAAGCTGACACCAACATTAAAGTTATGGCTGGCTGATACATGAAAATCGTTTCCTGAACAGAGTGTGAAGCCACGTTCTTTTTTATTGTTCTGAACTCAAGGCCTTGTATGCACTTGGAAATGTACTAAAATAGGTATTCTAAAAGAACAACTTCCTAAATGGATCTCCAGTAACAACACGCCGGCACTGTAGATAAACAAGGAACAAATTGGGCCTGCACACATTGGAGCGAGCACCAATATGAAAAAAAAAACCCACCAGTACTATGACAGACCTTTTTTCTTCTTTAAATCTGCACCCACAGCAGAAGCTTATGCAATATGGTTGGAATCGCTGACATAATTTTGATTTCCACAACGCATGGCAGAAACAGGTGACAGTTTCAGTTGGAGGGTCAAATAATTTAAATAATTCTCCTTCTCCATCTCAAGCTTAAGAAATACCAGCCTTGTGCTGCTGCTCTATCCTGTACATACTCTACAGAGAGAGGAACAAAGTCCTCAGTGGTCCTAGCTTGGCATTATACACTGTTCCTTTGTGTGACTTTATCTTATGCAGGAAGTCAAAATACTTACCCAGGCACATCAAAAGAAAGAAAACAAGCAAAGTATACAGCCTCAAAAGAAAGCTCTTAACTTTGGAATCCACTTTCTCTGCAATAGTTCAACAGCACATGCACTGCTGACCTTCAGAGCACACTGCAAACCGCAACTGTTGATATAACCTTTGCACGATGAGGAACATGCTTTGCTTAATCCTATAGTGGCATCAAATGCCGTCAACTGTATATGATCCTTTTTGGTTTTAAGGTTCCCTTGTCCTGGAAATGTTTATGAGTAAATGAGAAAATGGGGATGATGCAAGGGAACCTAAAGCGCAACGATATACAGGCAAAAACAATCACCATTTTAAGACAAGTTTCTGCATATTCTCAGTTACAGTAATTTGAAGCCATAAAGTTCCTCTAGGTTTTCTAGTTTCTATGGTAGTGTAGCTTAGACTTAATGATGCCAAGCTCTGATTAAAAGGGTAGGAATTTTATATTGGGAAACATTCTTTTTTTATTATTGTGAAGCCAAGGCCTTGTATGCACCGGGAGATTTACTAAAACAGGTATTCTAAAATAACTACGTCAGTCAGTTCCTCCTTATAGCAGGGTGGAAGGAAGCCTTGGAAAGAACCCATGAGTAGTATTAGCCCTCAGACTTCCCAGAACACTTGGGTGTTTGTCAGAGAGAAAAGATTACAGAAAGGTACTACAAGATGCTGAACATACACACACACACACAGACAAGAAATTGCTTAAAGAGAATTTGAAGAACCCTGAAGAAAGTGAATAGGCTAAATTTTTTATTTCTGCCCGCAAGCTTGGAGAATCCCCCCCCCCCCCCCCC
>NW_009613389.1:2555-17945 GCF_000690535.1 Cariama cristata
AAAGGAGGCCGCAGGGAGCCAACTCTACCATGTAAGCTCAGCCTGGACGAGTGTCTCTTTTTGACTTTAAAGGAATATTATGGGACTGGCCTTGCTGTGCTTTGTGAACGGCTCGGTTTCCTCCTCCCTCTGTTCCCTACAAGCTTTTCCAACAATTTCTCTTTGAGGAGCTTTGCATGCTATTAGTGGCTACAAATGCCTATGTCATGTTTAACACCAGATATTATTCAAAACTATAAATGCCGTAGAGCTATCCTGTTTCCTTGACAGTACCAACTTATATTGAACACTTTTTATTCTTGCAAATGCACAAGTCCTTTTACAAGAAAACTGAGTAAAACAAGTTTCCCACAAAGAGAAATAAACATCTTCCAATTATCACAAAATAATTATCTTACAGCTCATCTCTCTGTAAGAATCAAGCCTGTCAAAGTTATTCTTAGGTAGTACCAGAAGTCTGAAAAATAATCCTGGCTTCTGGGAGAAAATGGATGAGCAACTGTAACAGAATGGGTGTTTTCCGATTCTGTGAAGTGTTCTTCACCCAATACAGCACCTTGTATTAAAATCAAGTATATTGCAAAAAGTAGTATAATTCTTAAAATTAGAGAGCTATGACTGGCCTAACTGCTGCCTGTTTGGTTTGGTTTGGTTTGGTTTGGTTTGGTTTGGTTTGGTTTCCAGAAGCTAGATATCATACACTATTACAGCTGCTCATATTTTACTGGAATAAACCATTTTCCACAGATCTGCAACCTGATTTTAGCTAACAGTTTCAATGAAAATACCAGATAAAGTTTTGTGCTTTGATTAATTAGTACAATAATGTAACATTAACTTACATTTTTTTCTGCAGTGTTACACATAATTAGATTAGAATTACATAGATTACATTATGGGTTCAATAACAAAATTGTATTTTCAATAATTTTGTGATAAATTTCATCTTGCAGGGCTTTATTGATGCGTTTAATTGAGGGTAACATTGCATCTTCCGGAGAGCTATATGTTAGTAGTTTAGGCTTTAGTCCTGCACTAATTTCCATGTTGGTAGATTCTATCCAGAGGTATAAATCAATTATCCTCACATATGGATCTGATTGCAAGATCAGGACCACAGACATCAGTTGTGTAATGCACACTTCCCTTTCAACTATCAAATTAAATTAGGTCTAAATAAAACTAAGCCGATGAAATTGTATATCTGTATTTAAGACTGTAATTCAGCAAGAGATTTAATTACCGTTTAGGTTACTTAAGAAATTTGCCATTTTTTCTCAGGACCCATGCTGCTATTTAATATATATTTTGTTATTTGAATATTATTCACCACATTCTTCATTCTAATAGTTGTACTGATTTTGATACCAGTGATTGAGACTGTGCATATATTTCCTTCTTTGAGATATGGTATTATTTACTTAGTTACAACTTTACAAATATCACCCAGTATTTAAACACGGGAGGGAGTAGATTTAGACCGTAAGTCCTCTCTTACATATTGTCACTGCTTCCCAGAACGGCATTTAATGGCTTTGGCCTTTGAATTTAAAACCTGTCTATTTGTCAGAGCAAGAAGGGATGTTTTAAAGAACAGGAAACCTTTACATAGGAATTGGACCTCAACAAATCGACTCCCAGATTCTGTTACTGAAGACTACTTCAAAAACATCAGAACCGGTGTTAGGCCATTCCTTTTAGCAGTCTCAGGAGTGCCAAGTGCCTAACAACACAACCGTACAACTTGCATCAGCGTAGGAAAATCAGTCCAACTTTCAAATCTGACCGAAGCTCCTCCCTGTTGGAAGACAGACATTTAAATTTAAGCAAAATCAGTAGAAGGCACAAACCCCCACACGTGCAAAGGTATAGATACAGAACAATTTCAGGGGAAAATGATGTCTCCAAGGGAATAGAATATACCCAGGGGTCTTGATCTGTGAGTCCAGCCCCTTCCTGCCGGTGGGACACGGGCTGCCTCCGGCTGGGCCATCACTTGGGAAGGAGCCCCAAGGCTTCCCTCGGGGGGATCTGACCCCACTGAGCATTTTCAGTCTCCTCTCAAACTGACTGTTTTGATGGTTTCTGCAGCTAAGTCAGCCAGAAGGGACCTGATTCATACTAAATAATCAATGGACATTCCATGTTCAGTAAATGAAATTATTTTTTTCTCTCTGGAAAGTTTACAGTAGAAACCAGTTATATTTGGGAGCTGATTCTGTTCCCTTTGATGTCAATGTGTAAACAGCACCACTGGAAATTCAGCTTTACATCTCTGCAAGTGTTGGGAAATAAAGGAAACAAAGAGAGCCACAACAATGAAAATCAGATAACGTCACCCACCAGGTAATAAATTGGTCTCGCGCAATGTGACAGGCTACAAGTACTGCACATTAGGAATGAAAACAGTGGGCAGAAAGCTTGGAAGAAGTCTGTTTCTATTCAGTCTTTGTAGGCTTAAAGCATATATCGCGTACTTTGAAATAAAAGATTCCTCAAAGCGATGGCATTCGTAACCCTTATTCCTTGATAGACAAAGTAATCTTTTTTGGCATAAGCTTGCTTCTCCATCCATCCAAGAGCAATGAAATTACAGGAACATCCCTGTAGTCTTGAGGCAGCCGCTAGGCCCGTCTTCAAATCCTCTCACCTTCACTACTTTTTGGTCTCTTTTTCTCTTTTAAAGTTAGGACATGGAAAAGACTTCAGTCATTTAAAAAATTCTTTTACCTTTAAAATTCTCTTCGAGTCTCTGTTAAACTGTTTTAGGACAGGATGTGGATGAGTTTTCCCAAGACATGCCAAAAAAGTATTTACATCATATGTTTCATATAGCGCAAATATGGATTTTGTAAAACAGCGACAGAAAGATAAAGGGCGCCGATTATTTCCCCTGTGATTTGCTAACCAAACGTAACCAAAAGCCCCTGTTTCCCTAGCCGTGCTCTCCCCAGGACAGCCCGATCTTTGAACTGCTTGGGGGAGTCCAAAGAAATCTCACCAAGGACGTTTCTCTCCTTTTCCCTGCGGCCGTGTTTGTTTTAGGTCAGGATTCTTTGGGAGCTCAGATAAAGGAGGAGCCGAAAGGCACAAGCAAGGACCCAACCTGCCACCGGCCGCAGAGCCCCCGGTGCCATGGCGGGGGCAGCTGCAGGGCTCCCGCTCCAGGCTGGAACGGGCCGCATCCATCACCACTCCCGGGGCACCCAGCACCACCAGCACCCGCCCCGGCCGAGGGAGCACCCAGAGAGGTAAGGCAGGCACAGGTTTTTCAGCAGCCTTCCATTTCAAAACTCCCACTGGAATTATCGATTGAAGGTAACGATTTTGGGATTGAATAGACAAGGGAAAACAATTTCCAACTTCAGAAGTAAAGGGCAAAATACATTTCTGAAAACGTTTCACTGGGAACGGGTATTTTATTTGTTTTGCCGATATTTTATCCTTCTCAGTCAAATATTTCATAACTTATAAATGGAAGGAAATTAAATTAAGGTTGCGATACCCAATTTATTATTATTTTGAAGTTTATTTACCTTTTGTATGTGAAAGCACTTTTCCATTTCCCCAGCTGTATGGATCTGTTACACAGCACCAGAGATGGAAAGTACCGTTACAAAGAGCATCCCTAATTGCGGTTCCCCCCGCAAACCAAAGGCAGATGCAGCATCCACCACTGCGTATGCTCTCCTAAGTAAATTAGATCAGACTACCCAGGTCAGTTTAATGATGAATTTTCTTGCTTGGTAAATAACCAGCCTCTCGGTGACGACATGAAATCTGTATTTAGACATACTGCCAGAGAGGAAGGGTTACTTTTTATTTTGTAGCAGTGCTGCGTAAATAAAAAGATTTCAGTATGAATTACATCATCATTTGGAGCTTCGAGTTGTGAAATTTTAAAGGGAAATGACTCCTTAGTTAAAAATATGCAAGCGATCGTTCAGTTTGTTTAATCAGATCATAGATGGAAGAGAGATTAATATTGCCATAGAAATCACATGTACTACACCAAAATGTGTTGAAAAGAAAAAAACCGATGTTATTCTAAAAGACGCCAGCAGAATCTAACAAAAGGAGCTGTATCGTACAGGTCCCACCATGAAGAATTAACTGTGGGAGCATTGTTCTATCTTCGTCTTTCAGCAGCCCGGCTTTATGGAGGCCCTGGACGCTCACAGCAAGAGACAGTGAGATGACAGAGAATCAGCAAACGGTGAGGCTTAATTCTGGAGAAAATAATCCTTATAGAAAAGCGGTGCAGAAATTGAAATGATTTGAACACAGGAAGTGAGGCTTGGTCATCTATTCCTTTGTCTTCAGTGTTAGAAAATACGGTTCAAATTACAGTGGTCTGTACATGATAATGGTGAAGAGTATCTCTAGTTTTGTATCAGATATAGAATTGTTATCGGTTCTTAAAGAGCTGCAGAAAGCACTGCTTATTGAAAACAACCCTTATTTTAACAGCAGTTTTATTTGCTTAATTATACAAATAAGAATATCCTTGGTTTGAAATTTCCAGGCCTAGTCTGTATGTGATATTGTGTGTATAGGGGGAGTTTGAGTGAAAATTACTTTAAGATGAACTTTAAGACAAAATACTTTTAGGTGCACAATTTTACTGATAATTTTTTGGGAGAGATGTTGCTATAGCTGAACCAGCTCAGAAATCAAACAGAAAATTGGATTTTAAAGTAGCTCTGACTGCCAAGTGCCTTTGAAAGGCACCATGATTATTAGTTTTACTTACTCATGGAGGAAGATTTGTTAGGCTTAAAGAACAAAAATAAAGACAGACTGAAGCACATCCAACATAGGTCCCAAAGCTGCAAACTTTAAAAAAATGTATTGAAATGGTGCTACTCCCATGCTTAGGTTTAAGCACCTGCTTAAGTTTTTGCAGCATCCAATCCACAGTTACATCTTTAACTTTTTCCCAAAGGCTCAGCAGGTTGAGACAACAACTCCCCTTAGTGCAAGTCTTTAGAGATTCACAATTTCTACTATATTCGAACACGTGCAACACCTTTTTACCTTGCACTTTTTGTCTGCTGCTGACAGTGGCGGTAACTGCACCGATCTGAGGCAGGCACCTTGGGAAAGCCTGCGGAAGAACGTCCTGCCCAGCAGTGGGCCAAGCTTTGCCACAGGCACCTGTAAATTTGCTAAGGATGAGAGGAGTCTTCCTCTCATGAGAGTACATGAAGCTTAAGGTTTCTGAAATCAGGAAGTTGTGACTTATTACTAAGGTTATGTTTTTGTAGAACATTTTATTCAACCAGCTCAGAAGTTTTAATTCACACCTGGGCTTCTGCCCGCTTGGGTAAGAAAACCAAACCACATAATGAAGTTTCCCACATTCATGCTAACAGCCTGGCATTGTTTCAAGCCAAGTATAACTGAAACAGTTAGTTACAATTTTTTAACATTTCTCCTTCTTGCCAGAAGCTTCTCAGATCCTTCTCCTCCGTACCTTACGGCTGCTTCAGCATGCTAGGTGCCTCTGTAGCTTGGGAGCTAAGGCAGGCTGAAGGAGGGCTTTAGGAGCCCTTTCATGTCCTTTTTAACACAACAACTGAGGAAAGATGCTTGGATACTTGGTGTGGTGCGTAGGTGGGAAGAGGTGCTCAGTCCTGTGTACCTGCATCCCACAGCTGTGGAAGGCGAAGGTATCTTCTTCAGCAAACGCGCTGAGGGTTCTAGCAGAAGTCTTCAAAGAAGGACTGAGCTCAAGGTTTTTGCTAGTTAGTTGCACGCTGGCTACTTTTATTTTCTGCAATGTATACATACAAACGCCAATGCTTTACAGAGCAGTAGACACTTCAAACACTGGAGAGTGAAGCAAATAAAAGTTTCAATATCCTCTCTGTAATTAAGAAAAAATGTTTAGGAATATACATATAAGAATCTAACCTGAGAAACTGAAAGATGCAGGACAAAGCACTAAAAAATAAAGTACTGGTAAAAAAAATTAATAATTTTACCTCTATCGCCAAGAACATGTGTTACAATATACCCAATAGTTACCTATACATAATATACTTTTCCTTATATAAAAAGTAACTTTTCCTACTACCTAAATTCAAATGTGTCCTGACATTTATGCCCAAAGAAAAGCCATGAAAAGTAATTTAAAGTTCCTATTGTCATATCTGTGACGTAATACAAATTAACACTGAACATTTTCTGCTATGTACAAACTGAGCTAGATTTTGCAATTAATTGGCTTTTATCAGAATTGCTTTTCAGAAATGCTGTAGTATAGTCTAAAAAGAAAAAGAATATAATGTGCATTTAATCAAGATGTATTATTACATATATAATTACTAAAAAATAGTATGTATTCCAAAGACAGTAGAAAGTACAGGTCAATAAAGATAAAAAAGATTATTTTAATTTTAATGTAAATATGAAAGGAGAACAGTACCATCTGGTATTTAAAGCAGATATTATGATCATATCTAAAATGTTCAGCCAGATCAGGAGTCCATTTTGCTAGGTACTGTGGAAACAAAGTACACGAGTCTCCTGATTAAACACAAAAAACCCTCAACAAAACCCTAACGGCCTGAAGACAAACCATTTTGGCTACAGGACGAACAGGTGGGGGTGAGAGAAACAGGCCAACATAGACGGTACAGAGAGAGTTCTATAGGACCCCTTGCTCGGTCCGTAGCCCAAGGGCTTTTTGGGGCCCACCAAAATATCCACGCTGACGCCTGCTTCCTCAGAAAGACAGATGAATTGCTCTGACAGCGGCAAAAGCCGTCCGTGTCTGTCTGTAGCAGAGTGGATGGTTTCCAGATTCTCTTCACTCGAAGTTCTAGTACAGCAAAGCTAAACCTATCTTATGCAACATGAAGTTTTTAGCAATAGGAGGAAAAAAGAAGTCTTCTTGTTTTACGGTATGGAAGAGAATACATACCTACGAGATTAAATGATAGGGCTCAGTGATTTTGGAGCTGATTTCAGGTTTATTTATAATCCTAATAGGATTTAGTAACGTTAACATTTGCAAACTATTGTTTTTTAGTGTGACCTTATTTGAAGGAATTTATTCTGTGCTAAATTTAACTTTGATATTTACAACAGAGTAGGTAGCAAAAATATATTGTATCAAAAACGCTTGCTTTTTTATCGCCATTTGTATAGAAATACGAGATGCCAGTTGTCTCTTGATCTTACTGCTTGGACTTCTAACGTGCTTGTGTGATCTTTGATTACAATTAAGCTTACGGACTTGAACATTCCAACTCCAAACTACTGGTTAGTGTAGCTAAAGAGGTATTTTATGAAACCCTAACCTCCTAGTCCTTTAAACCGATTGATAAATCCTTTCTTCTTCCAATCACTGAACTTTGATTTAGTGGTGTGATTAGCTCACCAGTCGCTATAGATATTCCATAAGCACATAAGCAAAATGTACAATTTCTTGGCTTTACGGCTCATAAAATGTACAAGCTCAAACGCTTTGTTAAATGTGCAACTATTGGCAGCCCGTGGGCACATAGATTCTCTGAAGTACACTTGGTCAGAGGAAAACAACAGGCAGCACAGCAAACAAAGCAACATTACTGTAGAATTTTACAGTTACCTATAGAAGAAAAGAGTTGAAATCTTCATTTTTAGCCTATTCTAAATAATAAACATGTCTCTTTACAGTCAGGACTGGATGGTCAAGCAAAAAATTTGAGATCAAAAGGAGCCCTGGGGTTTCAACATCCAGTGAGGTGAGTTAAATCCTATCACTTGATACAGGAAAAGTGACACCTTCCAAGACAAAGCATATTCCTTCTCAGGAGAAATATCAGTTTGTCTCCGGAGTATCTCTTTTTAGCAATGCAGTTTAATTACTCACCAAACCCCATAGGATTTTTATCCCTCCACAAGGAAAGATGCCCAGGCTGAACAGAACCTAAACCAATATCCTAATAATGAAAATAAGAGAAAAGTAGTCTTAAAAGAAACAATGTTATTCTGCCTTGTGTAATTTATATTTATTAACATGATGACAAGCCCACAAAGCCCAAATAATTAACGTGAACAGCTGCTAATGGAACGTGACTTGTTACAGGTCTGTGTCTTGAGGTTGCTTAAATTTGCTTTTGAATAGAAGTTGAACTCCAGGTAAAGCTTTTCCTATGCTTGGGGCATTTCTAAGGGTTTTCACCAATATTTGGATTCTTTAAGGCTGAATGATGTAGAAGTTCCTGATTTGGACTTTTGCTTAGAGGAGGAAAATTAATGGAATATCCCTCTTCTTTAGAGCATTTGTTTTTATAAAAGTTGTGGAACCTTAAATTCTGTGTGACCTTTATCACCATCAAATTTAATTGAAAACTCGCCAAAGTGGAACCAAGAGGCAGAGATGTACATGTACATACATACGCACACAACACCACATATGTATACAGACCACATAAGTTTTGCTTTAGTGGGAAAGCTGGTGAAAACCTGAAATGTAATTTAAGATATTTAAGATTTCAATACAAAACAATATGAATTTTGAAACAAACCTCTCTCAGCTTACACCTCGTCCTCCACCTAGAGACACAAAATCCACTCAGGTCTACCTCCACGCAACAGGCAACCCACCCCAATCTTAACCTGATGTCTTAATTCCATAATCCCAGAACATTCCTCAAACTTCCCTCAGTCGCATGGGACATCTCCATTCTGAACTGTGCTAAAACCCAACCCAAACCATCTCAAGCACGCATCATCACCCTGGCAACTCTTTATCAGGGTGAGACCTTAGATAAATCCAACCCACAATACACCCAAAGCAACCGAGGTAACTTAAAATCAACAGTACCTTTTAGTTAGCAACTTTTCTGTTAAAAGACAAGGAACCCTGGGATTTTTCTGACTCCAAAGAAAGATAAAAATAGGTTTTAATACTCAAGCTAGCTTAGCTAGGAAAGCATCTCATAGTTTTACTTTGTCTCTTAAAATATGTTTTCTTATTAGACTTTATTTGCCCAAGTCCAAATCCCAGAAGTTTCTTAATAACATCGGAGAGAAGGTTCTGGCGAGTTTTCCGGTACAAGCTACAATTCACTTCTACAATGATGATGCCGACTCTGAGGAAGATGAAGAAGAAATCAGTTCAGCCTAATAATGAACAGTGCTAAGCCTTGACAAACATAAAATAAAAATTAAAAAAATCAAGAGATAAAAAAAGAACTGTCAGAAACATGTCGACAAACATCTGACCGAACAAAGAAATACATCAAGGCTCAAAAGAAAACTATTTATAACTATCTTACCAACAAGAATGAGTCAATGCAACTGGAAACTAAGAGGAAATCCTTTTGTGTTTTGAGAGACTTTTAAATAAAACCTTGAAGCTGAACAACAGATTATAAATTTTAAATCAAGTTAAGTAACACAGGTTAAGAACATTAAGAGCACTGCAGTTAGTTACTCACTATTTTTTACGTTACAGTCTTGATAAAATGAAAATAGGATTGATTATGTGGTGAAATAATACAGCGCCAAAATAACCCGGAGGCTTTGAAACACAATGTTTGAATTTAAGCACAAAGTTATTTAAAATGCAAAGATTATTGCTTATTAGCTCCATGGGGCATGCTTAGTCTGCTATAAATGCCGTATGCCAAATTGACCTAACGCATTTCCAGTATAACCCCCTGTCAAGACAAGTTCTAAATGAGAGTCGTGATATTTTCTAGGGTCCTGTTATTCTGTTATTATCGGACTTCCCTCCCTGTAATCAGAAAAGTGCCTTTTTGTCTGTCAGAAAAAACGTCAGCCTTGATTAAAAACTATGATGTAATTTAGTGACACATTAAACCACACTTTGTGTGCTACCTTTTTGTCTTCACCACAAAGTTCAACACTTATTTCTACAGCTTGTTGCGCTAGAATCTGTGATTTTGATGTAACTGACCTACTGCTGATTCCCATCTAGCGGGGCTTGGACGTGTACCCTGCTATCTTGATACTTCTTTTAAATTGATGTCCAGGAAGACTTAAGTTACTACTTTTCATAAGCATCTTTATGTTATGTACAACGTAGACACATTTATTCCAACACTGTTATTCCACTAGCAAAAACTGCTTTGTCAGTACAGTTTATTTCATTCCGAGAACCAGTACAATCTGTTCTGGTTACCCTTTTGTTGGCAAAAACGGTGTACGCTCAGAGACTTTGTCAGTACTTGTCTTGCTATGCCAGCATTTTTTAGTTGGCTCAAGGATTAGCTGTTTGGCCTCACTATGTTTCAGAATAATTATGCTTTGGGTACCTTCTCTCTAACCAAAACTGCCATAGTTTCCCCAGAGACAAGGCAAAGGCAGAATCCACGATTCTTGAGCTTTTCTACGCTACTCTTGGGGGAGGAGGTAAGGTCAGACAGTTGTAAGAGTGTTAACATGTGTGTCAGACTTTCCTCTTAGTACAATGTACTGTCAAACAAAGTGATAGTGTAATAAATTGTAAATCTAGCAAATTAGGAATGGAGGATTTTTTTAAATCTCCATTTACAAACTAAAAAGTGGCTCTATTAATTAAATTTACACAAGGAGAGAGCATCCTATAATATATGGAATTACAAGAACGAGTTGAAATTGTAAACCCTGGTGTGACACTTGAAAATTCAGATTTTACATTTCAATCACTCATCATCTCCACATCTTCACTTCCCAATATATGGAATTAAACTACAGACTTTTTAACGGTCTTTCGCTTCTCTCCTAATCCTAAAATTATTTATGGTCCAGCTTCATCATTATTCAATCTGTAGAACAAACAAACAGAAAAGCCTCCAAGATCACTTAACAGGTCGGTGATGACATATTCCCTACAATGGCCAAATTACTGTACATTAAGCCTCAACTTCTTCCTTGCAAGAAGCTCTAGTCTCCACCAATGCTCAGCTGGGTTCCCTCCCAACATTCGGAGTTCTGCCCTCACGTTTGAGTCCTGAACAGGGCTTTTTCTCAAGATACCTCTGTGTGCATCCCTGCCGCCATTTTAATCTGTGCTATGACACAACCCAACCTGGCTACTGCTCAACTGCCCAGGCCTTCATTGGGGATTACTGGAATCTGCAGGGATGTGCTGAGGGAACCAGCTCCATCTCCTACGAAAGCGGTGGTCACCACGCAATCCCCGCACAGCACAGGGCTCCCTAACACACACCCCCTACACTGAGGAGCCATTTCCCTTACACAGATGCTGTCACCATTTACGGATCCGTTACATAAAAGGAACACTCTGTACGTTCTTCCTTGCTAATCTTCACCTTTCTGTTGAGACCATGCTGCCTGTTAGGTCCTGCTTTAGAGCTTCTCTTGCCTGCCCTGCAGAGAGCCAGCAGCGGGCTGGGGTTACTCTTCAGAAAAGCATGGGATGAGACCAGCACACGCTTGCAGACACAGCTGCCCAGCAAGAGCTGGAGTTGCTGTAGGACAGCCCCGAGGAACTCCCACCCACCCGCAGGACCCCACGATGTAAATGGGGGCCAGCTTCAGCTGCAGCTCTGATTGATTTTCCTGCATGAAGGAGAGGCTTTGAGCTGGAGGAAGCAGCATCAACAGGTGGGACTGGGTGTTGAGGCTGAGGACTGGTTATTAACTCCGGACAGAAATCTTCAAAAGCTCTATCTGAAAACACAGTAACTGCAGCTTGGATGACCAGCAGAAGTTACCATGTTTTGCAAAAGACAGAGCTTTGGAAGGTCTGTGTCTGGAGTTAACGCCCAATCTTCAGCAGCAGCAAACACATCATCTTCCAGGCACTCACTCCACTTGGGAGAAGCTTTGTTATCCTGTCCTGTACTCTCACTTGCTGGCGGACAACCAGCCTGGAGTGGTGAGTGGCTCACTGAGATCCATGAAGAAGCCTCCTGGACTTTCCGGCAGCAGCGTGCCAGAACACTGCCAGGTTCTAAGTCAATTTTTGGTTGGTGCAGCCTACTGAATATTTTGAGAAACCGAAAGCATTGCTTTCAGCACACTAACCATTTTTCAGGAGTGTTGGTAAAGATCCTTTGGTCAGTAGAAGAAGCCTTAGGTGGGGTAACTCATAAAACACCAGAGAACAGATAGAGCGTAGGCAGTGGCCATACACACTGACAGAACTACCCCATCAATACTGGATGGGGCATCTTATTCCAAGCTGCCTGGTAACACATCCAGGCAGAATCTGAACATTTTGAACTTGTCTAGAATTTCCAGACCTACAGCAAATCAAGTGGGACAGTAGCTCCATTAAAAATATTCCTAGGCAGAAAGGACGAGCAATTTTAGACAAATGCTGGAGGATTGGAAATCCCCAACAAGTGCCCACTGAATAAATGCAGATCGACTACCCAGGATGTGAGCTGTAAGTCTGCTGTATCCTAGAAAATTATACTTGTATTTGACTTGAATGCAATAAAGGCGTGGGGGGGAGACTGGTCAAGTATATAGATTAAACAAACAACAAAACAGATCGGACCTTTTCAGCCTGGAATACATGATCTAGTAGATAATCATAGTCTTAAACATCAAGTGGCTTGGAGATGGCAGAGAATGATTAAACGTCAAATGAAAATAGTGAGCAGTGATTTTAAAAGAAAAAGCAGCACAGAACCCAACTCGTGATTACACTGTGATGTTGTTGAAACTAAGAGTTTACCTATTTACAAAAAGGAAATAAAAGATTTTTGTAAGAAAAATACAGATACAACATCTGGCTCCGAAGTTTCACGTTGTTGCAGGCTGGGGAAGCATTCTGGGGAAGCATTACTACCTTCTTGCCCTAATCTTTGCTCTTACTGTTACAGCAGGCACTATTAGCCAGTGTTGGAGGCAGGACATTAGCTATACTTATCTTTGGTGTCCCAAGAAACAGCCATTTTAATATTCATAAATGCATCCTGGATGCATCAGATGTAGTTTTAATGACGTAAGCAAGAGCTGTTACCAATCTGCACCTCTGAAATGGAAAAAAATACCTTAAGAGAAGTGTGTTCTTTAAGACAGTAGAACAGACACTGTTATTAGAAAAATACAACTGGATAATGAATGACAGTCTTACCAAAGCCTGTTAGAAATATCAAAACAAATCATCTTGCACATCTGCTGAGGTCTGACAACCTCGTACCAGCCTCAACTGATTCAATTTCTCAGTCTCTGCAACACATTCCATTTGTTTCCCCTCGTACTGTCAAATTCCATTTTCAAATTAAGTTAATATTACTGTACTATTTATCTGATTGGCAATATTTAACTACAGCCACCAGAGGAAGTCAAAACTGTATTATCCTTTTCCTGTCAAGCCAGTATTTTTTTTGTTGAATAAATGTCTTTTCATGCTACAATGCCAACATACTATTATTTGCACACTTAAATAAAATACGCATTGCAGTCCCTTACCAGTTTGTTAATAATTAAGAGAAGACTAAAAGTGAACTAATATAGCATCTCTGTTATTGAACTGCAGTTCACTTTTAGTTTTCAGTTCTGGTTTGTTACTTCATCTGCAATTTGACCTTGCGAAGTTTTCAGTGACCTTAGAATCATCCATCATTTACAGGAAAAAGATAACAAAGCATCCCCAAATAATGAGTTTATCATGAGTTTACTACTTCAAAGACAAGACTAGAAACATAGCGTTTTACAGATTAAATTGTTGGCTCAGGATCTCTGTTCCACAGAACTTCCCTCAGGAATTCCACAGCTGCAACATTTCAAGCAAATGCCACCTTCCCGTGGTCTAAAATTATGACAGTAAAAGACAAGTCCATGTTCCACTGCTACATGAATCCTGGAGAGGTATCCAGACAACATCTACAATTCTATATTTCTATTGTATATATTCACATGAAAAATCAAAATTAAAGTATGTTCGTAAAACAGTCTTGAATTCTACTTCCAAGCTCTTTTAAGACAAGCTCTTGAAGGATACATATATCCAAGGGAAGCATATCCTTGCACGACATTAAAGTTTGTTGAGTGTTCTTGCTAAATACAATGCAGTAATAATTCGGATTAAGAGAAAAAGAACTATCACCGGAACAAATTTTTTCCTAAGCTACATTTATACTGAGAGAATGACAACAGTAGCAGGACTAAATTGCCGCAACTGAGAAAAGGCAATCTTCAGAATAGCGGTTTTATGAGCTCTAGAGACAAAATCCATCCAATTTGCTGAAACATCGACCATTTAATTACACTCCATGTAATCATGATTTCCAGACTGAGTTAATCGATTAGCTGCCTTTAGCGAAAGGCTGAGAATTAAGCTGATGCATAAACTGCACAGCATACTAACAAAATTTACTTTGGCAATCTCTCTGTAAGGAAACTGGCAGAACAAGGCTAAATGCCTCCAAAACCTTCTCCTCAGAACACGATTCAATTCATGAATAGAGGGAGAGAGACCAAAAAAAACCCCCATTCATCCCAGTTGATTTCGAGCTGACTGGAAATCTAACAGTGCAGCAGCAAGCAGGGCTTCGCATTAAACATTTCAGCCACTCAAGTGCCCATGGAAAACGGAACAAAATGGAACAAAATACATTTACACAAAATCATTTATTAACTATTCCGTTTGTAAGTCAGAAATACTTTATCATTTACACCCACAAATGAAATGGAAGTCCACAGAAACTGCCTGGTAAGGAAATCAAGTATTCCAAGTCTTTTTCAAAAGAGCTTTAGGGGTGAGTTTGTCTTTGTACCTGTAGGTGAGAGCTTCGGCATGAATGTGAATTAAGTATTAGAGAAACTGTATTCAAGCAAAGATCCCATAGCTTATCACTCCTATAAAACTGAACCGCGACAGATACAGCCAAGACATTGATTTGTTACACTCTCCTGGGACGGAAAGCTGCAGCAGGGGAGAAGATGAAGACTGTCTCGCCATTTCCTCCACCCTTACACTTAAGTTTTGCCAGAGATGGAAAGTTCACTGTTTCTAGTTATGATCTCTTCTATTCACTAAGGTACCTTTTATGCCTACCTTTTCCCGATTGAACTCACAGCATCTTAAGTCCTTCCGATTCAGGCCAATTTTTAACTTTAGAGAAATGTTGCCTGCAGCAGCAGTATAAACACATAATATTACAGCTTTCTGATGTATACGAGTCTTTGATTGTACTTACTGATACCTGAACTTTTGCCTTAAAAAAAAAATCTAGGTTAATATAATCTATTACTCACCTTTTAGCCAGTTCTCCCCCTCTACAATCACAAACAATGGTTATTTTACAGCTCACCAAATCAAGCCGACAACACTCCATAGTATGCTCAAAATATTTTTCAGATGGCCCGTACACTTCAGAATGCTTTAGGTAACAGCAAAAGTATACCTGCACACCTCAAGGAGAAAGACAACTCCATTTCACTACCGCTGAAACAAGTGTTTTCCCTCGG
>NW_009613389.1:17976-25130 GCF_000690535.1 Cariama cristata
TCCTGCAAGGACATGGTTTTCATGCCTGCAAACTGAAATCACATTTGAGATGCAGTGTTTCTTTTTCTTTCCTTTTCTTACTCCAGTCATCCTACCTGTAGGAATAGTAAACATACACACACACACAATTGTGCTAACTTTTTACTCATATGGGCTTGCATATTTTACTCCACACACTTTACACCTTTGAGCTTCACAACAGAGCATTTACCTCTTTTACTACAGCTCCCTGTTGATCTCAATTAAAGAGGCAAAAGACTTCTATTAAAGCTTACAACAAAAATGGAATTACGTGGATATATGAAGAATTTAGCTCTTCTGCTACTTCATATGCATACACTTGCGCTGATGCCTCCAAGCTTATGGCATTCAATACAGCGCAGTGCAAAAGACCAAAATCCAAGATCGCTTCCCTTTTTAAGTCAGCAGCCTGACTCTCTATTCCCAGAGTTTCTCTTTCGGTACTTCTCAACTTCAGCACCACAAACACCCCCCCGTGCTGTTGCTACCCTTCCCTCTACAGCTACGACGGAAAGGAGAGAGACGCGCTCTACCACCTTCACACAAATTTGGCAACCACAGCTCTATTATTTCCTTTGGCATACAACCTTTCCATTTGAAGCAGTGCACCTTTGTTACTTTTTTATGACACGTTTACATATGCATTCATTCAAATACCATTTGGGGGGAACCTGTCTTACAAGGTTACGTTTATAGCAAGATGTATAAAATACCATCAGTCTCCAATATGCTAAAAACTGCAGAAGAATCCTAGAAGATGCATTAAAGAGTGAGGCTGAAGTTTCATCATTTGGTTTATTGCAGCAGGGACAACGCAGTTGGTCTAACTCCACTGGTTACTACTGGTTGTGCTAGAACAATATGCCATCAGTAAGGCAGAAGGGTGAAAATGGGGACAAATTTAGGTTTTTGCCTTTATTTATTTAGCTTTTCCTCAATGTCCGAGAAGAATGGATACCTGATAGCCAGTCTTTGAACAGGCATGTTTTGTAAAGAAAGGCACTCCTAGCAACACAGTTCAATCATCTCAGTTTCTTTTCTGAATAATGTCTACGGCAAAATCTATATAAATCCCAGTTAAACACCTACAGCTGTAAGCATGCTGTGGATTTACAAAAGGCAGAATCTCTCTTCTCTCTGCTAGCAGAGTTGCCTGTCTTTTCCTTAATCACAGTCATAGGCAAGACCATGAAATTATGGATCCCAAACACCTGCAATTCCCTACAATGTATTTATTAGCTCATACACACTGCATTACCTGCTTTTATTTTGATGACAGAGGCAATTTCTGGACTGTCAAACATTACTCCCAAGTTGAAGAAAAGGTCACCACAGTGTCTCTGAAGCACCGCTACACAGCGGTGACAGAAAAGCAAAGATTGAGTTTCATGCCTGCAAGTTTTACTTAAACAAATGGCCCCAGTTTGCCTACTCACCTAGGTGCCTCTGTTAGTTTTCCCATAATTGTGAGGTCTGCGGTTAAATGAAATGGCAGATTCATCACTGATACAATCTTTGTCCAAGGTTTACAGTCCTTTAATTGGTGTGCTTTCAGGGCTTGAGGGCATTTTTCAGTAGCTTTTCTTTATCCTGAAGGGATTTGGGTATCCTTAACAGGGGACTAAATTAATCCTTGCATCAATTGATACTAGAAACATGGCCTTCGCTTGTTGTCAATTTAGAATTAAAAATGAAATTGCCTTCTCAGAAAGCAAAAGGACCGTAGAACACAGGTAGAAATTACATAGGGAAAAAAGATTACCTCCAATACTTCAGTGTCTACAACATGATTAGAGAATTGACAAAAGAGTAAATACATCTTCATGTCTGTTGATCATAAGATCTTGAATTCACCCTAGATGGGAGTGTTTGAGCACATAAATTAAAATTAATAGAAGAGCAAAATCATGGCAGGAGGGGGAAACAATAGCAACTAGGGGCAAACTAAAAAACCAAAACTTCACAAAGAAGTCTACAACTATCAAACAAATAAACATTGTACTAATTTACAATCGCTTAGATACAAATGCTCATTCTGATGAAATGCCCCCGAACAACAATATACCTAAAAATCTGCTATTTCAGAGTGCAATGTTGAAAAGCATTTTTTCTTTCATTAAGAATGTATTTTTCTCCTACCCATAATACCTAGCATGTGTTTTTGCATGGGTTTTGGGTTTTTTTTTGTGTGTGTGTTTTTTTTTTTTAATTCAAATGCAGGTTGGAAAAACAGCAAACTACTAAAGACTGGAAGACCAAGAAATTACAAATTTCGTATTTATACCAGATTGATTGTTACCAGGTCTTAAGACTTCTCACAGCAACCGATGGTTGCTTTCACCGATGTCTAAAGAACTGGCATAAGATTCTTCACACAAATTTCTTATTATCTTTTAATGAAATAGTGACACTTTTAACTAAATTCTCTGCTGGGCAGAAGTTGGCTTATAGACCTAATAAACAATAACGAGGTTCTATTCACTGGTCTGTATAACCAAACTGAACAACCCTGACTACTAAAGATAACTGGGTTTGTGACTCTTGGAAGAAAGGAAATAAAAATTGTGTCTCTGCTCAGTAACGCATACATGAAAGAAAATTCACTGTTTAAGAAACATCTGAACCACTGCCATAACAAGTTAGCGTGCTTTGTGATATAACCTAGGCTATAACAAGACGGATCTGTTGGTTCCTGTATTTCCAGAAATTTCCTTGAACCTAGTTTTCAGTATTCTTAAGAATGGTTAAAAAAATTGTCACTTCAAGACAGAAAATCTTCACAACCCACCTTCCTTATTTCTGGTAATCTTGGTATTTCAGTAAGCCCATCGATTTGGGGAACAAAAAAAATAAATCAGCATATTTTGCTGAGTAAAGAATTGTGTAAAGAAACATGGACTACTATACACCTTTACCCAAGACAAATACAGAACCACAGAAAAAGGGCTAACTTTAACAAGTAAAAATTAGCCATATTTTATTAATATTTACAAATTAAAACTGTATATTTACAATGTAAACACTTCAAATTAACATAACTTCTAAAAAAACTCATCTTCAAGCATTTGACTAGCAGAACACATTTTCTGCCCCTGAATTCAGAGGGAAATAGAACTAAGCTATGTCCAAAAGCTATTTCTTTCTCTCTCAGAAAGAAAATACAAGCAGAAACCCACAAGTAATAGAACACTATTTGAAACTCACAAGAATGGTTAGATAAATTAATGTGGCATAATTCTCATATCAAAGCAGATTATTAAGGCACATGCATAATAATAAAATCAAGCCATCTCAATGAAATGTGTTAACATAAATTTAGTTAGAAATTCAGGGGTAAACCCCCCCCCAACTTTGTTCTACAAGTAGAAAGAGGTTTTTTTTAGCTTGGAGAGGTTTTGAGTTTCCTTATGTAACACTTCTACTAACCCTTTATTCAAACAGCTCTTAATAACGACTATCTGCTATTGCAGATTCCTTTTTCAGGAAGGAAAAACATTCTGTTTACTTCACTGATAGGAATATCCCTCAATGCTGGAATTGCTTCTTCTTGAAATGTCTTCTGTTGCTGCTTTTTTGCATAGTTATCTACAGGAGGCAATGAGAAGATTTCACATATTAAAGGTTTTTTTCTTTCAAGAAATGTTATATAATGCAACACTGTATAAATTTAGCTGCTATAAGCGATGCTGAAAACCCCATCTGGTTGAGGTATGAGATGATCATCAGAAACACTTTATATCAACATATATTAGCAGAGGCCCTGAAGAAATCAACCCTAAATGCTGAAATCACCGACCGGGACTTTGCTTGGTTTAAGATGCTGTATGACATTAAACCATAACATAAAAAGAATAAACAAAAACGCCACAGTGAATAGCTCAGTCTGTAGTTTGAACGGTTTGTACTAGGATTTCCACTGAGAGATGCTGTCCACCCTCCTTTTATCTCGGCTGCTTGTTCCCATCACCACACAGCACCCATTCCCATAACCGCATAAACATTTTTACAGGTGCACTTTGAACACAATTATGGAACTGCTCTCTCTGAAAAAGAAAATTTTCAAATATAGTTGTTTTTCAGAGTAGGTCCCCCATCTCACCTGCCATACAGCCACACAAACTCTTGGGCTGACATCAAATGACAGGGTGACACGAGAGTGTGGATGAGTGGCCAGGAACAGAGGGATGACTAAATAGCAGTTCTGGACGGAAGCGTTGGAGTAATGCATTTGAACTACAGCCTTGACCGATTTTTTTTTTTCCTTAGCGCTTCAGTGTAATTCTCTGTACAAGTTTGCTAAAATGATGCAACTTCAGTAGCCTCAGCAATAGGTAACTTTCTTGCCAAATTTTACAGTCTGTATTTTTTCTAACAAAAGTGGCCACCTGCAAACAGGGGTAGAATTCCTCATGTGGAGGAAGATGCAGCTGCCTGGAGAATACTGTGAACACCTAGAACATGTCTCCTTGGCAGAAGCAAAGGCTATGCAAAAGTTGAGAGAAAAACTGAAGAACTTTTTTTTTTTTAGACAGGGAATCACTAACATATCTGATCGGGCCTTAATACTGCAGCATCCTCCTTTGCACCGCCTTGCCTCCCGCGTGCCTTCCCACTTCGGCTGCTGCCAGGCAGGTACTCACGCCCTTCTCCCCATGACACTCTTCACTGCTTTCTAACACAAGGTGCACCACCGTCTGTTTTACTAACAAAGTACGCTCTGCTAGTTGGAAACCATTGCCATAAGACAGCAAAGAAGGAAGAATCAGGCTCATGGCTTTCTTTTCACTCTAGTACTTCCAAGAATTCCTTTTAAAGGCCTAAAGTCTGGTCTATATTATATATAGCTACATATATACATTTACAGAAATTATTAGTTAAGTATCAAAATCTTTTAAAAAAAAACACCAATAAAATTACCTGTAATGGTATGTGTGGAGCTAAGCGGAGCTGTACTCATCATGTTAATACCAAAAAGTAATATATACCCAATTCCTATTGTAACTAGTAGGTATGCTGGCAAAGCAACTGCCCAGTATCTGAGGAAAAAGATTTAAAAATATACATATCATAATAACAAACACCTAATGATATAACAGTTTTAATGTAGTGGTTGTTATCATATCTAGCACAAACTTAGCCAAGAGGAAAAGGACCAACACATCGGAATATGGACCCTGGTCTCTCCCAAGATTACTGACTGCAGTGTCACTTTAACTAGTGTGGTATAAACCGTCAAATGGATTCCTCACAGAAGGTTTTATTTATTTTTTTTTTAATTACAGTGTAAAGTTTACTCTTTTTTATCAGCAAACTTCCTGAAAACAAAATGCCAAATTTATCAGAAAACATTCAAGTACTATTTCTTTCATTACACAAGAAAAATTGTCATCATAGCTACTTATCTACATTAAAAAAAATGCTTCACAAAGATTAAAGTCCTTTATCATCAGGAAAAACCGGATTAAATATAAGGCCACTATTTAAAAAAAAAGTTTTGTTATTTGAAAATAATTAAGGGTGTCCTATACTTACACATACTCAGGCTAAAGAGTTTAATTGGTTGAACTTACTTTTGAGGCCAGTATGTTAGTCCCAATGAGAACAGCCAAGTCTCGGGTACATATGCCCAGATAAGATACAACACTGCGCAAAAGAATTAAAAAGTCATAATAGTATGACTGACACTGTTTTAGACTTCCTTCCCAAATTTTAGAGCAATACTTCCCTACTGGTGCATGCTGAGACAATATTTTGCTTTTACACTATTTAAACTAGAATAGCTCTACCAAAACATTGTAGAACGCGCTTCTCAGACACAAAACCTCCCCAATATGGGGGCAATGTTTTGCAGCTGGTTATACGATACCATTTCTATATTTGCTTTAACACTTAGTTCCTGATTTCCTATGTAGACAGACAAGAATTTCTTGCAACTCAAACTGCAGAACAAAAAAGCCTTCAAGAAAAGGATGCCAAATGACTCTGAATGCAGAAAATTTTAAAGCAGAAAATGATCACACAGTGGGTCATTTGGTCGAAAGAAAAGTTGGTAGATTTGCACTGCTTGGATGGAACTGTTCAGAAAAAAAGTTACTGGAAATACTTTGATTCTTGGCAAGTTAATCATTTTCATGTCAACAAAACCAGTACTGAGAAATTTCACTCCCTAACAAATCCAGAGAAAAGTTTAACAAAACTTGAGGGGAACCGGTTAGTAGCCAAACAGTGACCCAAGTTACGTGACCGCAGTGGCTTCCTGTGAGAGGAGCAGAAAGCAACTTGCTTTCTTTTCCACTTACGTCCTAAGGGTGAGACAGACTTACAGTAGGATCCTGGTTTATTATCTAACTACATTATATTTGCAGCACTTTTCCTTGCATTGAAAAAGTGTTCTCACCCTTTCAAGCCTTGCTGCTGTGTGGGCATGCAAGACATTCCCAGTAGCACCTGTCATACCAGCAAAGAAATACTGGTATAACCTTAATCATTTTCTGCTGCTGTTAACCAGATTGTTTTCAATTTTTTTTTTTCAGTATTTGGGAGAGGAAGGTTACAGTACTACATCTACAATGGTTACTGTATAGCGACAATGTATGCAGTTCAAGTAAAAGTTACTAAAATAAGAACACAGAGAATTTTTAAAATAATTTGACTCCGTAATACTATTAAAGATCCCATAATAAGGTTAAAGACAGACAAAACATGAGGAAATCACAACAGGCAACGACAGATCTTTGTAAGAACTGACAGGTCTCGCAAGTAACGCACACTTAGTCCTTCATCACGCACCCTTACACATCAGGTGGTGTAACACAATTTTGATCCTTTTCAGATGGTCTTACTGGAACTACATTTGCCTCGCAAGCAAAGCAACACTTTTCAGTACCCAGTATACTTACTGAAGCCAAACCACGATCCTAAAAACAGAGCAAATCCATAGATTGCCCTTTCTGGCAACGGGGCTGGAGAGTTTTCAACCATACTGGTCTCTTCCCTTTAACTTCGGGGAGAGGAGCACGGTAAGAAGCTACCGGAGGTTTCCCGGTGAGGCCCTCCGGGCACACCCCGGTACGTGAGGTGCGGGAAGCCAGCCCGCGCGCGCGCCCCGCTCTCCTCAGAGCCGGGGCGGGACA
>NW_009613390.1:0-4439 GCF_000690535.1 Cariama cristata
TGCCCTCTTGTCCTGTCACTGGCTGCCTGTCCCAGCCTTCCCAGAGACGGATTTGCTCAACCTCCTTATTTTGGAGGAGAGGAGGGACGTGCGCGACAGAGGCGTGACGTGGTGACGTAGAAAGGCAACAGGATACATCCATTTTCTGCTGCCCAACAGGTGCCAGAGCCCTGCCAGCCCCTGACCAGTGCCGGGCAGGTGTGGGGTGCAGAATTTGTGCCTCCCCCAGAAAACGCACTGGGTGTCCCACCAGCAATTTCTTCTCTTCATCTGCTCACACGATTTTGCACCAGCTATTGCAAAGCTGCTTTGATAGTAACACCTGCACCTATGCTTACCAGTACTAGTGCTGGAAACCAGCCCCAAATTTTCTGTTTAAGTGCAGGGGCAGCCATGATTAACTACCAGCTAGTCATTTAAAAAAAAAAAAAAAAAAATTAAAGCAAAGCAAACTGCTCAAATAGCTAGTCAAAAATAGTTTTGCTCTCCCTACAATTTACTTCTCCCCCAAGCCATCAGAGCAGCTTTATATTGGCAGTCAGTGATTGCTGGCTTTAAACACAGCAATGCATACATATGCTTATGGCACTTTTTCAATCCTTTCTGAAATTAAAAAACAAACAGCAAGCTACTGATAAAAGTCACACCGTGAGACAAACCCCGATTCTGCTGCAATGTGAATTGCACCTTTTTTCCTTATAACATTTTCCTTACAACAATGAACGTTACCTCCTCGTTCAGCGCCTCCTTAGCCAGCCCCGCACTAGCTTACACCTCTCGGCCCTCTATTAGTAATTTTAGCACTCGGTTCGTGTTGCATGAAATATCCCTTTGCAAACCTTCAGTCAGCACAGTAAATCGAGAACATATACATATACACACTCCCCCCCCCCAAGTTTTAGGTCACTATATTTATTCCTTTGGTGAAATAGGGCAATAAAGTCTGTTTTACAACACAAATACGGCCTGGGAATGCTCACAGTCTTCTCAAAAATACGGAGGGAAGAAAAACACGTTAACTTATTAAATCGGCACTTAAAATCAGGTAGGCTTTGTGGTGTCTATGCACTATTTCCTTGCATGCTACTATGTGTTAGCAGAGAAACATCAGAATAATTAATACCCTACTTTAAAAAAAAAAATATTTGCAAGCAATATACTTACAGTAAATAATATAGGCTAGTGGCACATTTCTCTTAGTAGATGCATTACAAAAATCCACATCCCATATTACCTTCTTAGTACCTAGTTCACCAGCTTGCACATCTTCTACATGAACATATCAGCAGAAATTAAAATATTTTTTCTAGAAAGCTATAAAGGCCATTATTAGACTATTATAATCTAATAAATAAGGAAAAAAAATAAAATCACATTTTCCATAACTACTGCAGTTTTCAAAGGGTGTTCTCCAGTGGTGTAAACTGAATGCTGCATCAGGGATAATTTAAATATAGAAACAGCGGAGTATGCAAGAGGAGGAGTTATTTTAATGAAGTAAAACTTAACTCCATTGCAATGGCAGTAACGAGACTGGTAACATCAGACCATCAACTGATAATTTTGGCGTGCCTTTCTGGAGATAGTCAGTGTTCCTAGAGAGCATCGCCTCAGCCCCAACGACGTAATGTCCTCCTTCGTACCACACTAACCTACCCCTGCTTTGCTTGATCTCCAAATACTGTAACCTCTAATTCTGTCCAATTTACCCTGGCGTGCTGCTCCATCAGTCTGAAGATGAAACCAACACTGGCAGCCTTCCGACTGCAAAGCCATCAAAAGCTCGTCCTTCCCCTAAACAAAGATCAACCACCACAACTCCAAAGGGGTACCCCACAGATGGGCTTATTAACAGACACATTAAGGTCTGTCTCACCTCTCAAGTACCCAAGGACCATGTGGACCACACCATCTCCTCGCCTCTCAAGCACCCAAGGACCATGCGGACCACACGATCTCCTCACCTCTCAAGCGCCCAAGGGCAATGCTCACAGGACCTCCTCACCTCTCAAGCGCCCAAGGGCCGTGTGGACCACAGGATCTCCTCACCTCTCAAGCACCCAAGGACCATGTGGACCACAGGACCACCTCTAACTATTCAGCTGAGACCACACTGCTTTCTGCCTGTAGCAGCCTGGTGTGGAATGACAGCAGTGCCACTGGAGCGTATCTGAAGGCAGACAAGCGGTCAGCTTGTGTGTTTTCTCCAAAGCCCCTCTTCATTCATGCAGACCCCTAATGACATCCAAAATTCAAAATTTCTCTTTCTCCACGTGTGTTCTACTTGGCCGTAAGCAGATGGGACTGTGACAGCACAGCTTCCATGCTGTTGTTTTCAAGATTTTCTAATATTTGGGGTTTAATATTTCATACAAGGGTCATGCGATTCACCAAAGCCATCTTTGCTGTAAGCTAGCTGGGTTTTGTGGACAGGAACGACCCCATGGGGAAGCCACAGTAAGAGCAAGGAGAGCAGACTGTGAGAAGAAAAGAGCACAGAAGCAGCTCTCCAGTGCAGACATCATGATAAAACCGTATACGCTTGGACCCTCAGATTTTCTCCTAAGGTTTCTCGCTGTTACCGGCTAGAAGGACTGACGCAAACAAGGTTAGAGCATCGCAGTGGAGGTGCACATTATTTTGCACGGTAACAATAAGACAGCAGACTATGATTCTAAGGTAAGAAGATGAAAAGGCGGCAAAGTCAACCGAGGTTGCTCAAATAAAAGTTAGGGTGCATGACAAAAGAGGTGAGAGACAATCTTCTTTCCAGCAGTCTTGTGATTTTTGGCATCACTGAAGAACACACGTAAAAGGCAGGAGCAGACCTCCCTGCTAATAAATGCCAGCCCAGCACCCGAAGCCCAGCGAAGTCCTGCTCTTCTAGGCCGCTTGCGACCCGAAGAGCACAGCCCAGGTCCGAAGGGGCTGATTGAGGCCCTTAAGGCGTATTCAGGTAGCAGTCATGTTCAGAGAAGCCCTAACAGATTGGAGGAGATTCAGCGTTGCAAGACAAGGTAATATTTTTTGCAATCTTCTTTCAAACTCCCTGAAGAGCTAAGTTTGGGAAATGTTATGGGGACTGGAAGGTCCTCAGCCTAGCAGAGCACATCTGGGGTTAAACCAGGTTCGCATGCCTCCATAGACATCCCCAGCTACGACTTCATTTTGATGGAAGACCTCGAGTACCTCTATGTTCTGCCACAGAAGCAAATGCTTTGACAGGTGAGCATTTTATGAAGACAAAGCTGCTTTAACGTAGGCCAACTGTTTAACAAAAGTGGAAGCCCACTTGGGCATATCCTCAGGGAAGCAGACTTTTTTTGCAGCAGCTCTTCTCAAAGAAGTCTCGGCTCCAGCAGAGTCCACGTCCGAGGGACAATGTCGCAGCAGATACCTCCGGCCCACCACACGTGACCTTCTCCAAAACCAGCAGCATTGCAGGTAGAAGTGCACAGATGTCATTTTAGTACTATGGTCTGGATTTACCAACCTGGCAAGAATTCAGCCTTTTTGTTAAAAGATGCCACAGCCTTGTCCGTGCCAAGTTAGCGTGTGAGCAGAGCTGCCGCTTCACCCTTCTTTACTCTCCAGTGGCGTCAGATGAAAGGTGCCATTTGGCAACTGCACAACACCCGTGCCCCAGGTTGGGACAACCTTCTCCACAACTACACGTACCTGCTCATTTCTGTAGGACCGGTCGAGCAACTAGGTCACCTCTGCTGATGGTAGGAAGACCTGGAACCTGCTAACAGTGCAGTAATTTCCCGCCAGATTTAAAAAATAAAATAAATAACAACTCTTACCGTGCATTGTCTAAGGCTGAGGAGTAGAATATGATTTTAATCCAGGAGAAGAGATTTTTAGCCATAATCCCACTGACATTAATGAGAGCAGCTCTGCAACCTCCCTCTCTGCAACAAGGTCAGGGTGTGCAGCCTTAGTTACAGAGCCGGGGCATTCGTGTACTCCTAACAACTTCTGTACTAACAGAAACAGGCTCTGTGAGAGTATTTTAAAAGGCGGGTATGTGCTTTTGCATGCAAGCAACTATACCAATAGCAAACTCTTCTATTGATTTTCCTTATTCCCTTGCATTTGTGGGAAGCATATCAACACCAGGGCTTGTCCTGACTTAAATACATCAATGTATGTATTGCGTTGTTAAAACAGCCCAAGAATTACACAAATAAATGACTGTCACTGCTCACCTACACAAGTTTGGGATAAATTTTCACACCAGCATGCACACAGCACAGAACCAGCTACAAGTTTTTGCACGTTAGAGGGAAGAGCAACAACAACAACAACAACAATCTTCGCACAACTACAAAAAACCCATTGATAAGAAGCACCACATCCCCTTGACCAGGAGCACTAAAAGCATGACACCAGACCATTTTTCCCCCCACTAATTCAACCTCCCCCCCCCCAGTGTC
>NW_009613390.1:4470-9664 GCF_000690535.1 Cariama cristata
CCTTTGTCTCGGGTTGCCCTGCTCCATCATCCCCTGCCCACCTCACACGAGCAGCTCGGGGGGCCAGAGGTCAGCAGAGAATTCCCCCCCTCCGGCCCTGCAAAAGCCCTGTATTTGATTACAACACTATATGATGTCACGTATCCAAGACAACTAAAGGCATTACGGTCTCCCGAGGACAAAACCGCCTCTCAGCCATAGATTTCGGCAAGCTGGGACGACCTGTTGTCTGCAGAGGAGAAGAGCAGGCGGCTGCACCCCCCGTGACAAAAGGCACCCAGAGATGCTCCCCCCGGCCTTTCCGGTTCCTCCTGGCTTGCAAAGAGGGGGAAAAATTAAGAATAATTGTTTAAAAACCCATTAAAAAGGTGGTTATCAGCTTCATGAAGCCAGCCTAAAAATAAAAAAAAAGCACCCAACCATAAGCTCAGGGGTTTCTTTTTAACCTTGGCATCGTTGGGCCCAAAGGAGAAGAGAGGTTTTCCGGGTACTCGCCAAAATACTTCCAAGCCTCTCTCATTTTAATGCTCCTTTAATGTCAATATTCTCCCGCATCCTGTGATATAATTAAAGGAAAAAAAAAAAAATGGTAACGAAAACCAATTAAAAGCTCCAATGTTAGGAAAAGTTAAGAAATGCTGCAAAATTTAAAAAGAGAAAGGATTAAACCCTTATCATAGCCTGGGGAAGGGCAGGGAGCGAGAGAAAGAGATTTCATCTGTGATCTAACTTGTATGAAAAAAGTGTTCCTTTTTTCATTAAGTACACACACAAGTGGGTTTGCTATTGAAATATCTGAAATGAAAATGATACGTAAGCTCAAACACGCCCAGACCCCAATCCAGACCCCACGCGTGGCCCAGAGCTTCTGGGCCATTTATTCCAGCGCTGCCTGCAGAGACTTTGCGATCGCAAAGCCTTTCCAAGGGCTGCAGTCCCTGTTGGACCCGGTTGGTTCCCTGTGCCACAGATTTAAAACATGCACATGAAAATAGTCTAACAGAGAAATTGGGGAGTGGAAAAAAAAAAACAAACACACCCAAATCTGGCAGTGATATCTAAACTATTAAGAAAAACACTTGGTGTCACAGAAAGTGGAGGAAAAAAAAAAAAAAAAAAAAAGAAGTGCTTTTAAGAAAAATGCTTTACTGCCAATAGTAGCTTTTCAAAAGATGTCCTCGGCTGATGTTCCTTAAATTCAGTACACTGCTTGCTAAGTGGACTAAAATGCTAAAAAGAAAAAAATGTAAGCCATTGATATGTTCACAAGTGAGCCATTTGAGCAAACGCCTTGCAAAATAATTCTGCTGCTAATTCCCTTTCCAGGGTAATCCTTTCACGTGCTTCCCTACCATCCTCTTGAAACAGAAGTGAACATAGCTACATTTCAGCCAGTGTCAGTACCAATTTACCAACACTAAGAAAACATCATGCTGTCTTTTCCATCCAGCTTTTCTGCCTTCTTCAGCCTTAAAGTACCAAAACTCCCGATTTTCAGCTGAAAACCAACAACCTCAAGCTTCGCCCCAAGTGACCTTTCGGCAAAATTTAATTTAAAAGCATCACCAGAGTCGTAACACAAAGTCACTGCCACGTGACCAGTACAACTTCGTGATCACAAAGCTTTCGCCCATTGCTGTTTCCCAGCTCCTACTCCTGAAGCACAAGTTTTCCTCCAGAGCCACGGGCACGGCAAAGCGATGCTCTTCACCGTGCTCACCTCCCTGGCCAACTTGCTCTTATTTTTACCCCGCAACTGTTGAATTTGGCTTTCTGTTTCCAAATTACTTTCTATCAGAATAATCCCTCTGCTCATCACGGCTGTGACATAAAATTATCTTTTCTTCTCTACAGTGACCCCACATTAGAACAACTGGAGCAAGCAGGTTTCTCGTATAGAAAACCGGTTTAATCATACAGGGTCTGTACGTTGAGGTGCACCTTCAGATGGAAGGCTGCAGAAGATACAAGTTTCTCTAAACGCAGAAGAAAGGCAAGCATGCTAGCAAGACTAGACCATCAAAGTACAAGATGCCATCCAACGCTTCTCATATGGAATGGCCAAAAGCCCAAAAGCGTACAAGCTCATACTTTCGACTGCTCAACATCCCTAAACCAAACCAAACCAGTCTGGTGATGGTCCTCACAGACCAGAGGATGAGGGATGAGGCATTGCTGCTGCTTGGCTGCAAGTTTCCTAGCTCCCACTCACTCAGTTCTACCTTCTGCAAGTTTTCCAGTCGCCGAGCTCTCTCCACCTCCAGCAATTAGCTTTTAGGTGACCATGTACTTGCCCCAGACCGAAGCACAATGCCATCCAGCGAGTGTGTTAAAAAGGAAGCGAGCAGGGGACCACACGCGAACTCGGAAACTAAAAGTAGCTACAAACTGCAAGATGATCTGAGGGAAGAAACGAAACCTGAGTGTGGTATCACGATAAGCTGCCCCAGGAGATGGGCTTTGGGAATACACCCAGTCACACATCACCAACTCCACAATAAACACCCGATGGCCATTCAGACGACGCGCACTGGTGGGACACCCGGATACATAAACAAACTAACACGAGGACCGAGCAGCATCACCCGCATACCACCCATCCAGCACTTAACAACAGATGGAAAACGCTGTCACACTGATGAAGTCGAAGGCACCCAGTGATGCCGTTCGAAGGCCCGTCGAGGCGTGCGGGGCTGTGGCTGTGGTGCAGACCAGGTTTGCCGGCAGCTGGAGGGGAAGGCCAGCACACAGCCGTAAGCACCGCAGCCGGAGGCTGTGAACCTGATCTCAGCCCAGCCCTGCGTTTCAAACCCACTCCATTAGCAAATTCAGAGAGTGTTAGCCACCTGAGACCACCACGGCCACCGTGCAAGGCAACCAACGTACACAGGTACCGCTGACCTGAGTAAATCGTATCTATTAGGATTTTCTGCCAGCGGGAACTGGATGAAAACACGCCCAAGTTCTACTCTAATCCTTACAGAGAGGGTGCAGAAGGGCAGGGGTGGGGGGCAATTTCTGAGCAGCAGTAGCCAATTTAACGGCATCTCTAACACACCCTAACCTCTGAGAAAAAAGTAGGGAGCTCTAAGTCTGGTTTGAACATAACAGAAAAAAATGTGAACACACTAGGAGGGGAGAAAAAAAAAAAAAAGTCAAAATCCACATTGTTGACTTTTGGTATAAATCTTATCTGCACAAATTCCAGGCTTCTCTTAAAACAGTGCTGGTACGCGAGCAGCCGTTCGGTAACACCGGTGCTTCTACCCCGGACACAACAGTTGGGTTTCCCGGTTGCAGACCGGCAGGCACTCGGCACGGAGGAGCACTCAGCAGCACTCCCCGAAAGCGACTGCGACCCAACCCTCATGCTCCCGCAGCTGTAACGTTTTACAGGGAGGAGGCAGAGCGCCAGGGTCACAAAGACGCTGGCTGGCATCAGACAGCGCTTCTTCTGTACGACGTAATTTATTACTGAAGCATGGGTAAGCTGTCTCCCGCTGGCTGACTTAAATTGTATTTTGCAAGGAGCCCGGAGCATCGCTGTGTGCTTTTACCCAACGTAGTGAGGATGGGATGGCGAGTTCATCATCACACAGCATGCACCAAGTCAGAAGGTACGTGTAAGATGACAGGGAGCAAATAAACACATAAAACACATAAAGGTCCAGCCAGAAAAAAAGTGACACAGCATCTCAGGGTTTTCTTGTTTTACTTGGAGGTGTCTTCTCTCGAGAGCCAAGGAAGCTCCTGGATGTGGGAAGAGACGCACCACATGCACCCAGACCGACCCTCTCCGCTGCTGCCCTGGGTTAGCGCGGAGGGGGTTAGCGGGTTGCAAGCGCGCACTTGTCGAGTGCCGAAGCCGCGTGCTGACGTGAGTCACCCACCGAGCGCCGCCGACAGCAGCGTCCCGGCGCAGGAAGTTGCCCAACACCATTTCAGTTGTCGGATGGCGAGGCACACGCACTCCGATGAGGCACTCGCTGTGACATCCTATATGTGAGCTCATACACAATATACCTTTTTAACGGGAGGGGGAAGAACAGCAACAGCCAGAAAAAGAAACTTCAAGAAGTCAAATGGAGTAAAACGGACAGAATTTACACCTGTGCTGAAAGATAGTGGGCTTGCATCCCTACCACCTACAGCCTTTACTGTTTTTCATTGATTTACAGCCAGGAAAGGAAAGCTGTATCTTGCACAGCTTGTTTTGCACCACGGCGGTGCAGTGAAACTGCCCCATCGAAGGGACCGGCGTAAGAGATGCGGAGCAGCAGTGGCTGTGGGCACACCGACACTCCTCCCAACACCCCCACCTTCCATCGCCCCACCGGATATAATCCCGCTCTCCGGCTCTTTCTGATAAGGTAACGTGGACCTGCATTTGGAAAAAGTCTTCTGAGCGTATTTGCTCTCAAAAATACCAGCTCCTTTTAACCCCAACAACCAGCAGCGACAGCGGGGGAGGAAGATGGAATTAAAACCCCAGTGAAACCAGCATAAAAACTTCTGCTGTTCTTATGGGAACCAACATTCCCACACCAGAACCACATCGCCTTCTCACCAGTTTAAACTAGACCTATACACAGCACCTCTGAGGATGTGCCAAACTATTTCGTTCACCAAAAGAGTTTGCCTTTGCTTAATGTGTCAGGTTTTCAAGCCTACTGCATTGAGCAGGCAGAGCCTGTGGTTAATAAAGATGGTAAAAATCAGCTTGACGTGCCCCTGAACCTCCATCTTCCTTCCCAGCCACTACACTCGCTCACCAGGCTGTCCCTCTTCTGCTTACAGGGGACCATCACGCGTCCCTGTCTCCGCTTCATTCCTTACTGGACTGGCACGACTGGACACCAACATAGCTGCTGGCAAGGCTAGTGCCTTCCATCCTGAGCTCCCCGCAGGACACGGGAAGGCTCCTCAAGCACAAAACCTGTGGTGGTTGGAGCTGTTGAGGCAGTACGCTCCTTGGTTGGTGGTTCTTTTGGATTAAAAAAAAAAAAAATGTAAAAAAAAATAATCTTACTTCTCGGCTGAGCGATCCCTGCGGAGCTCCTTCAGCACAGCCTCGGCGGCAGGACCCAAAGCAGGTCACAACTTCATCCTCTGGTTAAGATGCTGCCAACAAATACATCAACCGAGTTTATTCCAGCAAGGTCCCTGAGAGCACCTGAAGGGGTCTGGGGTCAGT
>NW_009613390.1:10071-10285 GCF_000690535.1 Cariama cristata
GGAAATGGGGTTTGGCCCCTGCCAAGAAAAAAAAAAAAAAAAACACAAAACACCAAAAAACTCACAACTGCAAACTAGTTCAAGTTTTCTGACATAAGGTAAGGCCAGCTTAATTTTTCTTGTATAGCTGTAGCATCGTACCAGACTTCTAGGAGGGAAAAATGGCCACAAACCAAGAAATACAACAGAAGTTAAATGATTCATGTGTCAATAT
>NW_009613391.1:0-955 GCF_000690535.1 Cariama cristata
CCACTCAGCCTGTGTTTGTGCTTGGGATTTTCCCAATCCATGTGCAGGATCTTGTACTTGGGCTTGTTGAACTTCATGAGGTTTGCACAGGCCCCGTTCTTGCGCCTATCAAGGTCCCTCTGGATGGCATCCCTTTCCTCCAGCGTGTTGACCGCACCATACAGTTTGGTGCTGTCGGCAAACTTACTGAGGATGCACTCAATCCTACTGTCCATGTTGCTGACAAAGATGTTAAACAGTGCTGGTCCTAGTACCGACCCCTGAGGAATGCCACTCGTCATCAGTCTCCACTTGGACACTGAGCCATTGACCACAACTCTTTTGAGTGCAACCATCCAACCAGTTCCTTATCCAGCATGTGGTCCACCTGTCACATCCATGTCTCTCTAAAAAAAAAAAGTATGTGATGTATGATGGGTTCAATTTCGTTGCACAAGTCCAGCTAGATTACATCAGCTGCTCTTCCCTGATTCAGCAATGCTGTAACCCCATCATAGAAGGCCACCAAATTTGTCAGTCACAATTTGCCCTTAGCGAAGCTGTCACCAATTGTCTCCTTATTTTCCATGTGCTTCAGTATAGTTTCCAGGATGATCTGCTCCATGATCTTGGTGGGTACAGAGGTAAGAATGACTGGTCTGTAGTTCCCCGTGTCTTCCTTTTTACTGTTTTTAAAAATGGGGGTTATGTTTCCCCTTTTCCAGTCAGTGGGAACTTCCCCGGACTGTCACAACTTCTCAAATATGATGGATAGTGGCTTAGCCACTTCATCCGACACTTCCCTCAGGACCTGCAAATGCATCTCATCAGGTCTCATGGACCTGTGCTCCTTCAGGTTCCATAGATGGCCTCAAACCTGATCTTCTCCTACAGCGGGTGGTTCTTCATTCTCCTAGTCCCTGTCTTTGCCTTCCATGACTTGGGAATGTGGCTGGAGCACTTGCCAGTGAAGACC